>NW_005200982.1:610530-732901 GCF_000372725.1 Emiliania huxleyi CCMP1516 | reverse complement strand
CCCCCCCTTTGTGCCTGGAGGCGGGTTACAACCAGTACCCTTCATTTCCCCCCCCTTCCCACGGCCCCCCACTGCGACAGGTCTCCCGGCTTTGGGCGGAAAAAATCTCGCTCACTTAACCCCGGGCCAGTCCCGGGTGAATGTTCGCCCTCGAAACCCCCCTCCGAAAAATGCGCGCGGCCCTGTTCGCCTAAGGGCGAGCGTGCACTCCTGGGCAGCCGCCCCTGACCCCCATGGCCCCGCGGACTACCCGTTCAAGTGCCGCGCGGAAGGGTGGTCTTCCCGCGGCCTCGGCGTTGGCGCGTTGCCGGGCGATTCGTATTGGGCGTTTGCCGCAGTTCGTGCAAGGACCGTGCCCGATCGCCGACCTGCGCAGATATGCGCGTGCGCGGGGGCTGTCCGTGGGCGGCTTGATGGGGCGGCCGAGGCGCGCCCGGTCCACGGTTGGCAAAACCTTGTGCGTGCGTGTAGGGTGTAGCGGAATTCGATGTACAGAGGTTACACGTTACAGGTGGGTGAACCCATTTTTGCCACAAGAACATAGTAGCGTCTCGTCAGAAGTATTCAGAGCACACACAGAGAGGCGGGCGGAGGAGGCCATCCCCCCCCCCCCCCCCCTACGGGTTACTTACGGGATATACGGCTTTATCAGGCAACTTACACCGCAACCCTCACACCGACTCCGACACACACGTGTGACGTGTGTAGACAGTACTCAGTATAGATTGTTGGTTCATGCGCATCATCTTGTGAGCTTCTAGATCGGTGGCGATCGATCTCAAACGACTGTGGTTCGTACCTCAACCTCTCGATTTAATAATCCGATTTTCGTACCACGTACGTGTCGCGTGTCGCTGCTGCTGCTGCTGTTACGTCTTCGGTCCCCGCGGGAAGCCCCGCGCATAGGTGATAGGACAACAACGTCTGTCCCACACATGCACAGACGCGCACATACATCATGCTCGGGCACACCCCACAGTGTAGTGGTGTGAGCACACAAGTACTAGCAGAGTGCACACCTGCCTTGGCGGGTGAGGGTCGTAAGAATCAAAGCCTCTTGGTGCCAAACGTGCTCGAGCGCGCCGAAGAGAGACGATCTACGCTCGCGGGAGTTAGCGAAAGTCGCACGGGCAGAGGGGAGACCGAGGCCTCCGGCAGTCCGCACCGCCTCGCGAAAGGGAAGCAACGATCAACTCCAGCTTGGACTTGGGTGCGCCGAGCGCCGGCGCGTAGGTCGCGACCGACGCGTGTCGGTGACGCACAAATATCAAATTCCACAATCCGTCCAAGTCACTACCCCAAGGACCCGCAAGTCTGCGTACTTGTGACACGTGTCTCGTGTGTCGTGTGAGAGGCGTGGGCCGGCAGGGGTGCGCCGCGGGGGGTGAAATAAATAAATAAATAAAACGGTCAAACTCTGAGACGAGATGGGATTTAGGGACATGTGTCCCCGCCCTGCACGATCTTGGTGTGAGGGATCTTCAATCCGTGTCCCCTCACCCCTCGTCACAACCCGACACGGAAGAGCGGCAAGAGTTGGGGCTGCGGCTACGGCTGCGGCTACGAGAGGGGCCTGGGAGCGGGGTCGCGGGAGAGCCGCTGCGCCGCGTGGACGCGCCTACACCGCTCTTGCTCCGCTCGCCACCTCTCGCAAAGGTCCAAAGTCATAGCCATCACCTCCTCCGGCAAGTCCTTTTCGCCTATCTCGCCGTCCCTCCATGCCTGGTAGAGCTCGTCGTCATAGCCGTATTGCATCACAGCCTGCTGCACTGCGTCGTGTACAACCCCTGCCACCCTATCCCGCGCCTCAGCGTCGGAAAATTCGAGCTCGGAGTCATACTCGGAAGCAGGCGCAGACGGCCGCGGTGATTTGGCAGGCGGCGAGGAGGGGGAGGGGGAGCGCGGCGGTGCGCGCTCGTGCCTGGGAGTGCCTCCCCCGCTGGTGCCAGAACCAGAAGGCTGATCGCTGAAGGGCCAGCGCCCAGCGCGCTCGGGGTGAGACGAGTGAGACGTGCAAAAAATGTTCGAAAAACGCTGTCGCGGCAGTCGGCACGATCTACTCCAAAAAGGTGACACAGAGCACTCACTTTTTAAGCGTTCCCGGCATAGAGAAGGAGTAGCCAAACTGCGTGCCGGCACCGCGGCGCAGCGGGACACGCGCCCGGGGGGTAGGGCGACAGGCCGGAGACGCACACGCGCGAGCGTCCACGAGGATGACGCGGTGGCAGCCCCCCCAACCGCCCCCCACCCCCCCACCCCCACCCCCCCCACCGCTCCCTCCCCCCCCTCCCCCATTTGCAAAGCCGCTCACGCCCCCCGGTCACGACTACTCGTCGTCCTCCGCCTCCTCCTTGGCGCGGGCGGCGGCCATCTCGGCGCGCAGGGTCGCGTAGTACCGGTTGATCTTCTCCTTCTCCGCGTTGTGCGACGAGCGCCACCAAAACGCCATGATGGTGGCGACAATCGTCGACTCAATCGTGAGTCGGAAGAACTTTTTGATCGAGTCGTCGGTGGTCTTGCGCTCGCACACAACCTTGTCGTACGGGACGCTCGCCATGCCCCGCCGGGCTGGAAGCCCGACCCCCCCGGCGCACGCGGCGCGCGCGACGCCCGCACGGCGCGCGGCCCCAGCGAGTCCGAGTCGAAGCATCGATCGCCGAAAAAACCTTCTTTTCTTTGTTTTTTTTCTCGTTGGACTTTCCCGGCACGCCGTGAGAGAGAGAGAGAGAGAGAGAGAGAGAGAGCGAGAATAGCTCCGCCGTTCATGGAGGCAACCGATGCGAGTCGACTGGTGTGTGTCGTCGTGGTTTCGTATCAAGAATTCTCTCTCTCTCTCCGGCACGCCGTCTCCCATCCCTCCCTTGGGTTGTCTGTTTTCTTTCCGTCTTTCTTTGTCCTGTTTGGTGGCGGCGTGCCGTCCTCCCATCCCTCCCTTGCGTTGCTGCGAGGGGTGGGGGGCGGCGCCAGCGCCCTCCCATGATGATGATCTTGATGATGCCTTTGGCGGGACGACGTCGTCGATTATTAGGGCGCATCTTAGTTTCCGGGCAGGTTTTCTTTTTTGCGTGGGCTATGGGAGTAACCTCGCTAAAGTGTGATGTACACATCTCACATGACATCTCAGTTCTCACATGCACAGGCTGGACATCAGTGCCGAGCACCACACTCAGACCTCTACCAGAGCGCCGCAGTGCGCAGAGAGGCAGAGTCAAAGTGCACACAGAGCGCAAAACGCGGGGTGTACGTGGTGGGGCCGAGGTTCCGGGACGCGAGTCCTCCGGGTTACCTTGGGCACTATTTTCGATCTTTTTCGTAGCTCACACACGAAGGGACAAACAACAACAACAACAACAACAACAACGTGTGAGTGTTAGAGTTGTTTGGTATTGCTATCGATCGAAGGGACTCAAATCTTCGCAGACCGCCGTCGACCTGGGAGATCTCACCGGAGGTACCATGTTGATGGTTCGATCCTCCCCAGAGTCGAACTGGCAGCCACTCGCACCAAGGAGGCGAGGTGTGGCTACGTGACCCAGAAAAGGCCAGACAGAGTCGGGAGCAACTTAGGCTGAACAAGCTTTTCCTCTCGCACCCCGTCTCTTTTCCTTTCCTTTTTTCTCTACAGCACCCTCTCTTTTCCTCTCTCTTTTCCCGGGGAACCATCAAATTTTCCGGCTCTGAGCCGAGTCTGAGGCTGGTTTGGGCCCAAAATCAGCCAAATCGGCAAAATACCGGGTATTTTGCGGGTATACCTGGAAACCCCCGGGTATACCTGGAAAATGCCCTGCGACCGCCTGGGTATCGTGCCGATTTCCTCAATTTTGCGTCAGATTTTGCCCCAGACCAGCTCTCAGACTCAGGGAAACTCGCGAGTTTCCAGAATGGAGCACCAAACACCCTCTGTTTCCCCTGGAAATTTCCGGAAACGCAAAGTGCTGGGGACCCTCTGTTTTCCTTTTTGTTTGCCGGAAAAGCTTGTGCAGGCCAAGGAGCAACCCTCGCGGTGGGTCGCTCGTATATACTCAACACCGAAGCGTGATTTGGCCGTGAAAAAGTAGGCGTTTGCCGCTGCGGGGTCCCCCGCTGTCGCCCGGGGTCGTGCGAGGGGTGGGCAAAACCCAGGAGGGGCCCCAGTGGTTCGTTTCTCCCCGGTCCGGGCGTGGAGCCGTGGCGCAGTTCGCCGTCTGCGCCGCGTGCCGACGCTGACGCAGCTGCGCGCCAAGCATGCCGCTCACCCTGGAGCAGCTCGAGGAGATCCAGGCGGACGCGTTGGCCGATGACGTCCCCATCGATCTGCCTCGGATGCGGCTCTGGGACCGCGACAAGGCGGTCACCTTCTTTGAGGGCGGCGGCGTGCTGCCGCCCTCGCCGCTGCTCGTCGCGCTCTACTCCGCCGGCCTCACTCCCTCGCAGGGACGCAGCCTGCTTGGCCGCGTGCTTGCCGCGGCCAGGGCGGCCGGCGTCGAGGACTCACTCGTCCTCGATCACCACACCTCGCACCCGGCGTGCAAGACCTTTGACGAGTACATCGCCGCCCTCGCCGCTCAAGTGGAGGAGGCGGCGGGGAGCGCTCGGCCGGTGGTGCTGCTCGCCCATTCGCACGGCGCGGTCGCTGCGTACGGTCTCGCGCGCGCCCTCGGCCCGCGCGCGCGCAAGCTGCTTGTGGTGGCGCGCAGGCCGCCGCATGGGCCTCAGTCGCTGCTGCTGCAGGAGGTGTGGGGCGTTTGCTCGGCGGGCGAGTTTGTGGCGCTGCCCGGGCCGGCGATCCTCAGCGGGCTCGTCGCGGCGTACCGGTCGAGCTCGCTCGCGCCGCACGCCCGCTCGCCCGAGGCGGCTTGGCCTCCGCCCGTCATAGAGACGGTGGGCCTCGCGCGTGAGCTGTACGGCTCGCCAATCGCCCTCTGCGCTGAGGCGGACATCATCGCCGCGCTCGGCAGCGTGGAGCCACCCTCGCCGCCGCCGCTCGCCCTCCCGATCGTCGCGCTCGCCGCGGCGGGCGAGGCGCCCGCCGGAGAGACGGGCGCCAAGATGCGCGGTTGGGCGAGCCTGACGCGTGGCCGCTTTGCGCTGCACACCGTGGCCAACGCCGACCACATGGGCGTCATCCTGAACAAGGAGGCGCATCGGATGCTCGTGGAGGAGGTGCTGGAGGAGAGCTAGGGAGCGTAGACGGGGCGCTGCGCGCTACGCGCGCCCGCCGCCCCCACCCCTTGTATTTTGGTCGTTACCTAAAGCCGACGTGCGGTCCAAAGTAGTCCGGAGCTCTCCGGTAAAACGTAATCGCCAACCCCGTAAGTGATGTGCCTATGACTTTGACATGACTACTTTTGTGACTGGGTCTCGCTCGCGTGTCTGTGTTCCAATGGTGTTCCACACTGCGGCACGTGTGCGTCGTGCGGCGGGCCAACCCACACCCTTTAGACGGTAGAGATATCGATTACTCCGCCCGGCCCGCCGGGCAGGCGGGCGCCCAGGGGCAGGGCCCAGCGGCGCGCGGCCGGCACACGCGGCAGCGCGCCACAGCGGGCGCTCGGCCAGAGCCGCGGCACACACAGTGTCGCGCATTTTTTGCTATTTTCGGGGGTAACAAGCACAAGGGGGCCATGGCGAATGAGACAGTCAGTGGGCCTCCGCGTGGCAAAATGCACAGGGATGACGGAGATGCCCGTGCGGCAGCGCGTGCTAGCTCGCCACTGCTGCCCAGCTGCCGGTGGCCCGCGCCGGTCGGACGTCGCCGCCGCGGCCGGTCCTGCGGAGGCACGCCCGGTGGGCGGCGGAGACTCTAGACGCTCCCGGGCAGCAGCGGCACGGAGTTGGGGATAAAGTGCGCAGAGACGAGCGACATGACGCCGATCATGGCGAGGCGGCCGTTCTTCAGCTCGGCCAGGCGCTTGCGCGCGAGCGTCTCCGGGGAGAGCTTGGCAGTAAAGCCGAGCGGGTCCCACAGCAGCGGCACCTTGCCGGGCGTGCCTCCGGCCTGCAAGGGCGAGGAGAGGAGCCGAGGGCTGAACGAGGCGGCCAAAGCACGAGTGCGGCGGAGCGCGGGAAGGGGCGTCGAGGAAGAGAGCGAAGGGGCCGCGGTCCGGACGTCTGGCGCGCGCGGTGTGACCGCGCGTCTCTCGGCGGCAGAGTCCTGCGCAGGGTGGCGGCGGCGGCGGCGGCGGCGGCGGCGGCGGCGGCGGCGGCGAGGGCGGCGGCGGCGAGGGCGGCGGCGGCGGCGCGGGTGGTGGCACGGATGGCGGTGGGCGGCGAGGGCGAAGGCGGCACAGATGGCAAAGGCGAGGGCGGGACAGGCGGCGAGGGCGGTACGGCGGCCATGGAGGAAAGGGAGGTGGATGCGAGGGAGGGACAGGCGGCGAGGGCGGTGGAGGGCGTTCCGCACCATGTAGTGCGGCTTGACCGCCGACTCGCTCAGGATCTCGAGGATGCCAATCACGCCGAGGATCTGGAACTTGCCCGCCTCGGGCACCGCCGCCCACGCGGCGTAGCCGTCGCGGCCGAGCGACTCGAAGGTGACGCCCTGCTCCACCGACAGGTACCCCGGGAACAGGGGACCGCCCGACGAGACCCACGCCCAGCCAGTGACGGCAGCCTGCGCGGTGAGGCGAAACAACGGAGGTCGGGGAGCGGCGCGGCAGGACGAGAGGGCGTGCGTCCCAGGCGCGGCGGCAGGAGCGCAGCGCGGCGCGAGGGTGGCCCGCGCACCATCGCGACGCGCGAGTGCTTCAGCTCAGCGGCGCGGTACCAGGCGAGGGTCTCGGCGGACGCAATCTTCGAGAGGCCCATCGGGTCAAAGACCTTGCCGCCGGTCTCGGGGCCAGTGCCCTCCCTGCGCGCGGGCGCCGCAGGCACCTCAGCATGGTCGGGAAATGTCCAGGCCTCTGAGCATCTCTGCGCAGCCTCACATATCGGAGACGCCCATGCGAACGCCGGCGGCAGCGGCTGGCGCGACGCGCGGCGCGAGCGCCGGGCCGTTGAAGGAGACGCTGTTGACGGTGAGGGAGAGCATGGCTACCTGGGGAGTTGGAGACAGAGTGTGAGGCCTTTGGAGTAAAGCCTGCGGGCTGGTCTGGCCACTGCGCACCGAAATGAAGGTGGAGGTTGCAAAAATAAGAATTCTTCAATGACGCTAGCAATCCTTGGATCTTTGGTACGATTGTGAGCGCAGCCGCTCATAGTGCATCCAACAAGATGTAGGATTTTAGCGCTCGCAATCGGGAGGCATGTTGCTAGGATTGTGAGCCGTGCTGCTCGCAAGCTCGCAACAGACCTAGACTTTGCTCGGATTGCGAGCACGCTGGTACTCGAGGAGTAGTCGTAGGCGTCACCAGTCGCCTTGGCGCGGAGCTGCTCTTAGTTCTAGAAGATGTAGTTGCGAGGAATGCTGCTCACAACCCTTCGACTTCCAGGATTGAGAGCGAGGCTGCTCTCACTCAATCCTAGCCTTCTACTAACAAAAAAGAAGGTTCACCCCCACTCCGCTGCGCTCCGAGTGCGGGTCAGGAGGCCCTAAAACGGCGGGAGGGGTAGGGGTGCCGCTGTAGGGGTGTGGAGGGGTCGGGAGGGCGGGAGTGTGGACCGTGACCTAAAGCCCTCCACCGATAGAGGTGTCAGGCGGCAGGGCCCAGGAGGGGTGGGGGCTTGGAGGGCTGGCCAAAAGCGAGGCGTGGGAGGGGTCCAGTGGGCTAGAGAGGGCTGGAGGGGTCGGAGGGGGCTAGAGGGGCCGGAGGGGCTGTGCGGATGGAGGGGTCTGGAGGGCTCGGGGGGCTTGGAGGGCTCGGAGGGTGTCGTCCGGCAAGAGGGTCACTAGCGCGAGGGGTGGGGCTCGGGAGGGGTGGAGAGCTCGCGGAGGGCTCGGAGGGCTCGGAGGGCAGAGAGGCACGAGGGTGGCGCTGGAGGGCTCGGGAGGGCTCGGGAGGGCTCATGAGGGATGGAGTGCCCGGAGGGCTCGGAGGGGCGAGCCACCGAGCCGGGCTCGCGGGGCTCGGAGGGCTCGGAGGGGTCGGAGGGGTCGGAGGGGTCGGAGGGCTCGGGGGGCTCGGAGGGCTCGCGGAGGGGTGTGGAGGGGTCGGAGGGGTCGGAGGGGTCGGAGGGGTCGGAGGGGTGTGGTGGAGGAGGGGTGTGGAGGGCTCGGAGGGCTCGGTTAAAGATACCCTGCAGGCATACGGAAGTGGTGCAATACATTCGAATTTCTGGGTCTCGGTTCACGGATGGTTCGCGAACTGTGGTTCGCGAACTGTGTCGGTGTGTAAGAGGTGTGAAAATAAGCTTGGTTCATGAACTAGTTCAGTGGTTCACCCTCGAACCGACCGTGAACTCTGAACCGTGAACCCGAACCGAGGCAGGACAAAACTAGGGCGAACCGCGAACCGTGAACGAACCAGGCGGGGCAGCGTCGGGCCGAACCGTGAACCGTGAACCGACTAGCCCCCGCCCCGAGTCCGTGAACCGCGAACCGTGAACTAACCGTGAACCGCGAACTGGTTCATGAACCGGGTTCACGGTTCACCTCGTGAACTGAGAGGGCTGGGAGGAGGCAGCCACCGTGGAGATGGTGGTGCACGTGAGCAATGTCGCAAGAGTCAGGCCGCCGCCGCCGCCATCACCATGTGCGCCGAGCTTTGTTGAGCTCCAGCAATCGCGCTGCGATGAACTGGGAAGCTCGGATTCGATCGGTCACACCGCCATCGCCGTCGGGGAGAGGGGGGACGACACTGCTTCGGCAGCGTGCACCTCGATCCTGTACCGTGTTTGTTATGACCCCCCCCAATGAACATACCAGTGAGGGAGGGCGAGACGATCGAGGGGTCCCGTACCATGCGGAATCGACCACTTCCCAAACGCGATGGCTCCCATCAAGTGGAACGCTCCTACGATTGCTCTGACCGTGAACGCCATCCTCGTCGGATTGGCTGGCTTGGCTTCGCTGTCGGGCGATGACTCCGCGTTGCCGCCCGCGTTCAAGACGGACAACGCGCATGTCGTGCGCGCCCTCGGGCATGAACTGTTCATCATGATGTGCTTGATGACCTGCGGCATCGTGAACAACATGGCGCAGAAGATGTGCCCGTATTTCGGTGCGGGGCTCCTCGTGTCGGTCTGGGTGCACATCAAGGGCGATGATGTGTCTGGCGGAGTGATGAACTTGTGCATTGCGATGGTGCACTTATACTTCGGGCTCGTCTGGGCGGAGAAGGGTGGGGGGAGCAAGAGGTGTAAACCGTGTTGTGTTGGCATGTGCTTTGTTGCCGGATGACATCGCTAGCGCCAACGCGACGCTTTGCTCGCGTGAGAGTGTGCTCACATGCGTGCGTACAGTACAGGAGGGTACAGCTCACCCACAGACTTACCCACAGCACTTACCACACACCACTCGATACGGCTTCTCTCCCCGACTCACGTCCAACTCACACTCACACTCAACTGTGACGCATGCATGCATGGTGGTGCGGCCTTTGTCGACACGGAGTGGGTGGCTACATCGTGGTGCGGGGTACCGACAGGTGTGCGCGTGCGGTGCGGAACACGCCGAGCACACACGCTCTTCGCGGTCGCTCGTTTCAGCCTACCGTATGCATCCCAGGTACGGCGTACGTACGGTGCGGCGACCTCTGGTATACCCAGGGTGCGTAAATAAATGAATAAATAAAAACCCAGATGGGATTTAGGGACATGCTTGCGCTGCTGCCACGTTGTATGTGGCTGGACAACTGGACAAACTGGTCACTGCCACAGACTGATCTCTAGTTCGACTAGTGTCGGCGTCGGACTCCACAAACACCGCAAGTGTGTCGTTTCCACACAGAAGGTGGCTCATGTCATGCTGCCGCCGCCACGGCTGCCACCTCAGCCTCAAGCCCCACACGTTGGCTGCTCAGCCGAGGCAGGTACGCCCTTCTCACAGCCCCGGCGCCCATGTCTCGATCTTCTTGGGCAGCAGCTCGTTCGACAGGTCCTCTCCGTGGCCCAAGCAGCCATCAACGCCCTCGCCCCAGGTAAGGACAGCGCCGTCGGCGGCGTGAGCGAGGCTGTGGCGGCGTCCGGCCGACACAGCGACGACGCGCTGGCCCGCCAAGGCCTCGATCTTCTTCGGCAGCAGCTGGTTCTGCTCGTCGCCGTGCCCCAGCTTGCCACGGTATCCGTCGCCCCAGCTCCACACAGCGCCGTCGACGGTGATGGCGAGACTGTGGTACTCTCCGGCCGACACAGCGATGACGCGCTGGTCAGCCAAGGCCTCGACCTTCTTCGGCAGGAGCCGGCGCTGCTCGTTGCCGTGGCCCAGCTTGCCCCAAGCTCCGCCGCCCCAGCTCCAGACGGAGCCGTCGGCGGTGATGGCGAGGCTGTGGTCGCTTCCAGCCGACACAGCGACGATGCGCCGCCCAGTGAAGGCCTCGATCTTCTTCGGCAGGAGCTGCCACTGCACGTCGCCGTGGCCCAGCCCGTACCCTCCCCAGCCCCAGCTCCAGACGGCGCCGTCGGCGGTGATGGCGAGGCTGTGCTTGCCTCCAGCCGACACAGCGACGACGCGCTGGCTAGCCAAGGCCTCGATATTCTTCGGTAGCAGCTGGGCCTGCCGGTCGCCGTGGCCCAGCCGGCCCGAGTCTCCATCGCCCCAGGTCCAAACGGCGCCATCGGCGGTGACAGCGATGCTATGGTAGCCTCCCGCCGACACAGTGACGACGCGCTGGCCAGTAAAGGCCTCGATCTTCTTCGGCAGCAGCTGATTCTGCTCGTCGCCGTGGCCCAGCTTGCCGAAGAGTCCATCGCCCCAGCTCCAGACAGCGCCGTCGGCGGTGAGGGCGAAACTGTGGCCAGCTCCAGCCGACACGCTCACGGCGCGCTCGTCACCCAGCGTGGACGATAGGCGGGTCGGTGTGTTGAGCTGCGTCACGCCCTCGCCGTGGCCAAGCAGCGCGGGCATTGGATTGTAGTCCGGCGGCGAGCCGCACGACGAGAGCCGCCCCTCGCCGTCGATGAAGAGGCTGTGGTAGTGGCCTGACGCCGCCCTCGCCGGCGCATTGGATTCGCGCAGCAACGCCGAATAACACAGCCACCGCACGGCGCAGCTCTCGCCCTCTGGCTTCGCCGGCAGCTCGAAGCCGCGCTCTTGCGCCCACAAGCGGATGCCCTGCTCCGCTAGCGAGGCGTGAAAGAGAAGCGAGACGGCCGCGGCGCGAGCGATGTCGATGGGGCTGTCGAAGCGGGAGAGGACGCGCTCGAGGATTTCCCTGGGGAGGTCGAGGAGCCGGGCGGGCGGCGGCGCGTACGGCGAGGGCGCGGCGGCGGCGGCGGAGGACGCGAGGCGGCCTGAGCGGCGGCGCGGTGGGGTGGACATCGCGAAGAAAAGAATTTTCCCACCCTTGAGCACTTGAGCACTGGATAGGGTCGATTCCGCGTGGTACGGGACCCCTCGATCGTCTCGCCCTCCCTCACTGGTGTGTTCATCGGGGGGGGTCATAACAGACACGGTACAGGATCGAGGTGCACGCTGCCGAGGCAGTGTCGTCCCCCCTCTCCCCGACGGCGATGGCGGTGTGACCGATCGAGCTACAAGAGGAGCTTGTTCAGCAGGATCAAGAGTGGGCCGAGCAGTTCTCACTTCCACACTGGGTGAGCTTCAGACCTCGGGCCTGCCTCGAATTGCGGTTAATGACTGCACTCCAAGTGCTCCAAGTGCTCCGAATTTAATCAAACAACAAGACTTTTTACAACAAAACAGACGCACGAAACGAACGCTTCCCGTAATAGAGATCCCGCGCGGTGGACATCGCGAAGAAAAGAATCTGCCTTGCACAAAAAGCTCGAAAGCAACCACAGCTCGAAAGCAGAAGGAGAAACCTTGCCTGTCTCCGTGTTTTAGTGCGCGCCAGTCCCGTGCCCAGTGTTGTGCGAGGGAGTTGGCTTGTTTGTATGTGTGTATCGCGCGCCTTGGGGGGGGGGGGGGCGGAAAAGAGGAACCTCTTAGTTAGCGCCATCGCCATGGTGCATGGTGCTGCAAGCAGCGCCGGGCGACGACCACTTCGACGACCGACTTACCGCCTCCCGGCCCCCCTCTCCACACCTCCGCTGCTTAATGTTTGTTTGACGACTCGAACCCAAGCTTCCCCGTGCGCGGGTTACCCCGCACACGGCTCACGGGTTAGCCTGCCACAGCCACGTATCAATAAAAGAAAAAAGACAAATCGAAAAGGGTCTCCAGCCATGAATAAATAAATAGAGGAGTCAACCCCTGGTGGGGTCTCCAGCCACGTATTCACGCAAGCGCCGATAAAATTCTTCCCGTGCCGCCGTGCCTAGTTAAGAAAGAAAGAAATAAAACACAGAAGCCAAGGGAGGGATGGGAGGACGGCACGCCGCCACCACACAGGGATTTTAAGGAGAGGAGTGTGGTGCTAGCCGATGCCCACCCTAACCCTTGGGCGAAGGCTTAGATGTGCCAGTGTGCTGTGAGAGAGGCTTGTGTCTTAAGGGATCCCTTAAGAATTCTTCCTGCCTGCGGCTCCGGTGGTGAGCCGGTGTGTGTGCCAGTCCGCGCCTGTCCGCTACTTGTCCTCAAGAATTCTTCCTGCCTGGCGCTAAGACACACCCCTCTTCGACACACCCACTTCGAGCAGCACCCATGACGGCGGGTTCGACGTGGACGTTCGTGAACGGCGTCAAGGTGACGCAGGTCCCAGGCGAGGCGCCCGCGAGCCGCAGCGCGCCGCCCGTGCTGCTGCCGGCGAAGCACACGCCGATCATGGCGACGGGCATCTCGGCGCCAAAGCTCGAGCTGTCCGGCCAGCACGCGGCGGGACATTCGGGGCTGCCGCCGCCGCCGCCGGGCACAGTCTTCCTCTCGAGCATCCCGGAGGCGCTCGACGACGCCCAGCTTCTCCAGCTCATCTGCACCTTTGGCGACGCGACGTCGCTGCAGCGCGCGTTGACGTTTGCGACCTTCACGTACAGCGAGGGGGACGAGATGGGGCAGACGGCCATCTACGCGCTCAACGGGCTCGAGCTCGGCGGCGCGAGCCTCGCCGCGCGCAAGGCCACCGCGCAGGACCTAGCCGCCCTCCGGGGGTCGGCGGAGCTGCGCGATGAGGCAAACAGACAGAGCTCTGCTTCCCTGCCGCCTCTCCCCGCCGCCGCCGCCTCCACTCTCCCCACCGCACCCTCTGCCGTCGTCTCCTCGCCGCCGCCTCCCGCCCCGCCGCCTCCACTCACCGCCGCCTCCCCTCAACCACCGCCTCCCTCACCGCCGCCTCCCCTCACCGCCGCCTCCCCTCAACCGCCACCTCCCTCACCGCCGCCTCGCAGGCGCCCAAGCCGCCGGCAAACGGCGGCGGCGCGGAGGGTGCGCCCAAGCCCTGGGTCGTCGAGCTGCGCGGCGTGGTGGGCGACGACACCGACGCCGACATCGCCGAGCAGGACGTACACAATGAGTGCTCCCCGCCATGCCCTTCTCCGAGGAGGGGGATCGCCCGAGATCACCCGAGATTACCCGAGATTAGGTGCTCCGACCTCGGGGACGTCTCTGCGGTCTCACCCCCCCCCAGATGCGGAAGACGACACAGCGATGCCTTCGAGCAAGCTCGCGTTCCATTCGGCCGTATGCGACTGCATCGCCGCCACACCTCACTGCGCAGGAGTAGCCTCTCTCCTTTGCGCGAGGCTGGCCTGCTCACGCTCTAGGTGCGGTACGCCGACGGCGCCTTTTTCGTCGAGCTGGCGGACAAGCCTAGAAGCGGAATACGTGTTCTTGTATTCCGGCCAACGCTCGAGGACGCGTCTTCACTGTATTCGACCGTATTCAGCTGTATTCGTCTCCCTCCCCTTACACGATGCTCTCCTCTGCACAATACCGCCTTCCCCGCCTTCCCGCCCTGAGGTTGGTGTATTCACCCTGTAGGCGGACAAGGCGGACGCCGACCGGGTGTGCAAGGCACTTGGCGGGCGAAAGTACCTCGGCCGCACCGTGCAGGCCAAGCTGCTGCCGCAGGATGAGAAGTAGAGCACTCTCGCGCGCGGTCGACGTCGGCTGAAGGGAGCGAGATCGCACGACCCGGTTAGCGCCCAGCGAGCGCCGTGATTGTGTGCGATACGATCCGCGGCACACACCGAGAGCGAGACGCGAGAGATGCTACAACTTATAGTACACGTTATAAGAAGCTATTTCTTGGGACTCGCTCTGCTACTATTTTTTTGCGCCGATGCAGCGAGAGTCAGCTCACGAGGGCGGTGCCAGACCCGGCGGTGATTGCAGCGGCAGAGCGTGCGGCAGCGGTGCTTGCGGCAGCGGCGCCTGCGGCAGCGGCGCTTGCGGCTGCGGTGCTTGCGGCTGCGGTGCTTGCGGCAGCGGCGCCTGCTGTGGCGGCGGTTGCTGCTGCTGTGGCGGCGGCTGATGCTGTGGCGGCGGCGGCTGCTGTGGCGGCGGCGGCGGCTGCTGTGGCGGCGGCTGCGGCTGCGGCTGCGGCTGCGGCGGCTGCGGCGCCGGCTGTGGAGGCTTCAGCTGAGGCGGCTGCAGCGGCGGCAGTTGCTGGGTGGGCGGCGGCGGCGGCGGCGGCTGAGGCGCGTCGCGCTGCCTCATCTGCAGCAGCAGCTGTTGCCGCAACGCGCGCACTGCCGGGCCGGACGTAACCGCTGAGGGCGGCAGTGCGGCGATCTCAGCGGCAAGCCCCACGCGAACCCTCTTGACGCAGGCTTGCTCTGCCTCGGTGGCGGGCGGGTCCGCGCGAGACCGCTTCGACACGAACGCCGCGAGCGCCGCGAGGTCCGCCGGCAAGTCGTCTCGAGCGGCGCCGGCAGCGGCAGCGCCCGGCGGCGCCACCGAGTCGGCTCTCGACATATAGAGCGAAAAGAATTTAAACCCCGAATTTTACAAGAAAACTCAAACAAAAGAAGTTTACAACGCCTGGCCATGCAACACTAGGCACGGGACTGGCGCGCACTGGCACTAACACAGGTACACCACGGGAGCGAAAAGAATTATAACATATTCTCGCACGACACTCGGCACAGGTCAGTCTCAACAGTGTGCCTTTGAAACGTGCAAAGGAGCAGGCTCCCGCGGGGCAGCCGCGCCAGAAACAACCCCCGACATAAAACGAAAAGTCCCGTTTTGCTGTTCACAGACGAGCTTCTCCTTCTGCATAATTTATGCTGCTGAGCCCAGCCTGCCTCTCGCGCCTCAGGGTGCGTGGGTGCCGCACGCCGGTTAGTGCAGGCGCGGCTTTTTCTGTACGGTAAAGGTTTTCGGTATACATGTAGCCTCCCGGTGAATGGGCGGCTTCTCGCGGCGCCGCGCGCCGCGCCCGCCCCCGCGCGCCGCGGCGGGCCGGCGCCGGGGGCCGCCGGCCGCCGCGCGCGGGTGAGTGTTGACGCAGTTGTGTGTTTGAGCGCGGGGTGGGGTCTGGGGAGTGGCAGTGGGGTAGCGTCTGTAGAGACGAGTATGTCGGCCGACGCTGCCGTGTGTGTCGGTCTCTCGGTGGTGTGCGTGTGCGAAGAGAGAGATTTTTAGCAATACTCGTTTGTTGTGTTCGTGTGCGTGTGCGCGTGCACAACCGGGTCCAACCCGAGAGATATTTTCTTTTCTTGTCGGCGAACGGACGTACGGTATCTTGCAGAAGGCGGCGCGAGATTGCGGCGGGATCACTCGCGGACCAACCCAATACCTCGGTAGTGTGAGGCCGACCCAAGGGGAACTAAAAGTCAAGGCCGAGACACTCAAGACAGCCTCTTTCGCGATGATGCAGCCGTCTGTCGCGCCTCCAACCAAGGCGTACCTCCTCGAGAAGAAGAGCGGCGGGATCGCCGAGATCAAGCACCGCGGCCTCAAGGAGAAGATCCCCGTCATCAAGCACCTTGGCGGCGGCGGCGGCGACGACGACGACTTGAATGGCAGGGCACCGATTCGCGCCGTCCTCCAGAAGGTGGACGTCGGGCTCAAGAAGATCACGGGCTCGATTACCGATTTGCTCGGTGACGACCTCGGCGGCTTGCTCGACAACCTCCTCAAAAAGGTCTATTCGTTCGTCAAGAACAACGCGCTCGAGCTGGTCAAGACTCTCCTTCGGGAGCTGGCCCACTGCGGTGGCCTCTTTGAGTCGCTCGAGGCGTGTGCTATCCTCGCGCCGACCCCACGCCGTCTCGGCCGCTGACCCCCCCTTTTCGCGCCGCCGCCTCCGCCCCACCCCGTTCCTCTGCCAAATCTCCCGGGCGCGCGCAGCCGCGAGCAAAGCTTCACACGAGACGCCTCCTCGCAGGGCTTCCTCCACCGCATCGCCGGCAAGGTCAACCGCACCATCGAGCAGGTCCTCCGCGCCATCAAGGGCCTCCTCAGCGGCGAACCGGTGCCGCCGGACGACCAGCAGGCATGCACACATATGCGCCGCAGACCGCCGACTCGTGTGCACTCGCACCGCCCGCAGAGCTGCTCCCCAGCGCTCCCCCGCTTGCGCCCCTGCGCCCCTCCCACGCCCCCTCCTCCGCGTGGCAGATCCTCGACGCCATCCAGGAGGACTCGGAAGGGCTCCTGCAGGGCATCCGGGCGAGCGACCCCCCCCTCCCCCCCCGCCTCTTCCTCCCTCGCCCTGCCCCGTCCCCTAAGCCACACCCACCCAACCCTTTCTCCCCGCAGGGCGGCATCGAGAGACTCCTTGGGAGGCTGCTCCCCCACGAGCTCTTTGGAAAGGTCAGACTCGCGCCCCCCTCCCCCGCGTGGCAACCCACGCCGGAACTGCCCTCACATCCCCCCGCCGCTGCCGCCGCCCTCTCGCCGCCGCCCTCGCCCCCGCCCTCGCCCCGCCATCGTCCCCGCCCCCGCCCCCGCCCCGCCGCCGTCCAAAGCCCCGCCGCCGTCCGGCAGCCGCCGCCCTCGCCCTTGCCTCCAGCCGCGCCGCCCCCGCGTCGACCCGCCCCCGTCCTGCACCACATGCCCTTGTGACCCGTCTTCTCCCCTCGCGCTCTCCACAGATCCGGGGGATGCTCAACAGAATCTTCCGCACCGACGACGCGGCGGATGGGAAGACAGCCCTCGACGGCATCTTCAATGGCTCCCTCCGCAAGCTCTTCAAGAAGCTCAACAAGTTCATCTCGTCCATCTTCGAGACGGTGCATACACAGCCGTCCATGCGCGGCCGTCGCAGACCCTCAGAGATCCCTTGCCCCCTACCTCGCCACCAACCCTGTCGCAGCCGCCCATCCCACTACCGCCTTTCCCGCCCCCACCGTCAGCCCCGCCCATCTAACCCTTCCTCGATGACGGTCGCAGCTGAACGACTTGCTCGCCAACCTCAACTCGCTCGTCGTCGGCACCCTCCAGAAGACGGGCGAGCTCGACAAGAACGTCTTCGAGGGCAGGGTCTTCAGCAGCATCAAGTCGCTCGTCCTCTACGTGCTCGGCGACACGCTCGGCTTCGTCAAGAACACGCTCAACCGGGTGGGCGGGTTCCTCAAGCGGCTCTCTGCCAACGAGGCGGCGGAGCCGGATGGCATCACCTGTAACTCGGGCTGCGGCGGCATCGGCGGCCTCATCGACCGGGTGCTTGGGCGGGTGCTCGGCCTCACCGGCAACATCCTCGAGGGCGTCTTCAAGATCGGCGAGGCGATCGAGAAGCTGCTCGGCGGAGCCATTGGCAACCTGCTAGAGCACTTCAAGAGCGGCTTCATCGGCGGGCTCGAGACGCTGCGCGGCATCATCAAGGGGCTCCTCTGCGGCTGGCTGCCCTGCATCCTGAGCAGCATCGACGCTTTCCTCTCCGAGGTACCCCCCCCCCCCTCTCGGGCCGCCGTCGACACCCCACCGCGCGCTGGCATAGCACTGATGGCTCATCCACCCTCCCGCCCACCTCCCGCCCACAGATCGCCGGCACGATCGGATGCGGCCTCGAGAAGGTGAAGAAGGGCCTGCGAGCCATCCTCCGCGGCGACGATGACGACCCCGACGCCAAGGGCGTCCTCGGCCACGCTGGGGGATTCATCCGGTCCATCATCGGCCAGGTCGGCGACGTCCTCGACGGCATCCTGCCCGGCATCCGCGGCCGCGTCAAGGGTCTGCTCGAGAAGGTCTTCGGCACCGACGAGACCGCGGGCCTGCTGCGGACCATCTTCGGGCTCGTCCGCGAGCTGGTCGGATTCGGCGACAAGCTGACCGAGCACATCCTCAGCGCGGTGACCGACGCCCTCGCCCAGGATGGCATCGACATCGATCTCCTCGGCAAGACGGGCGAGCCCTCTCTTTGCGCCCTTAGATTGCATGGAGAGGGACATTCGGAACGCCTCCTGGTCACGTCCCATAGGCGCTCTGCTGGGCCAGGTCAATGGCGCTGTCGGAGACCTGCTCGGAGACCTCTTCGGGGCGCTCTCCCCGATCGCCGAGAAGATCGGAGGCTTCCTCGGCGGCATCGACGACGCCGTCGTCGGGCTCGTCGAGCGCGTCGTCACGCGGGTGGGCGGCATCGTCCACGGCCTCGGCTGGGTGCTGGAGAACCCTTTCTCGGGCGTCCACCAGATCCTCGGTTGGGTCCGGAAGCTCGTCGGCAAGATCATCCCCGACGACGCCAACATCCTCAAGAACCTCAAGGAGCACTTCGGGGGCGACGAGATCAAGATACTCGACGCGCTGCTCGGCGCGCCACGCGCCCTCGCTACATGGTGTGCGCGGCGTTGCTTGACACATCACTGCGCTTGTGTGTTCCGATAGGAGCCGTCGGCACCCTCCTCTACTCGCTGATGGGCGGGATCCAGTCGTTCCTCAAGGGGCTAGGCCAAGACATCGGCGGCCTCCTGCGGACGATCATCGGGATGCTCGGCGGGAAGCAGCCAAGGGACGACGACGAGGAGGGCATCATCAAGGCCATCCTCGGCAAGGCTGACGGACTCGTGCACGCCGTCGTCGGCGGTGTCCGCAGCTTCCTCCGCTCGCTCCACTTCAAGAAACAGCCGCACGACGACGCGGAGGACCAGGGCCTCATCAAGACCATCCTCGAGAAGCTCAAGAAGGAGGGGGGGCTGGCCGAGCTCTTCCGGGACATCAGTGGGCTGGTTGGCTGCGTCCTCGGCCTCACCTGGTCGGTCCTGGGCGGCGTCGAGACCTTCATCCTCAAGATCTTTGGCAAGACGGACGGCGACGCGACGACGCTTCCGGCTCCGGGTGGCGTCCGCGGCCTCATTCAGTCGCTGCTCGGCACGTCCCCGCCGGCTTTTGCTGAGGTGCCGCACACGTTCGCTCTGAGCGCGTGGCCCGTGTCGATTAGGCCAATCCATCGGCATCGTCGGCAAGGCGCTCGAGAAGACCAAGGACCTGGTTGTCGCCATCCTCGGCGGCGAATGCGGGCTGGTGCGCGCCGCGCCCGCCACCCGCCACTCCCCCCCCCCCCCACCCACCCCACCCCGCCCACCTACCGCCCGCCCACGCTTCGAGCCATTTCCGTTCCGTCTTTGCAGCTGAGCTGGATCGTCGGCGACCTCGCGAACCTCATCGGCACGATTCTGCTCACGACCGGCCTGCTCCTGGGCGGCGTCGGGGGGCTCCTCTGGGGCATCTACAACGCCCTCGAGCGGTGCATCGGCCACATCCACTGCGGCATGCCGCTCTCCGAGCGCGGGCTCCTCGACATCGACATCCACCCCTGCACGATCCCGCTCGTCCAGGTCAAGCTGTGCGGCGAGCGCCACGTCCACGCAAAGCCCATGGAGGAGTGAGGCGGCACGGCGGCGGCGAGCGCTGCTCCAAGGCCGCCTTCCATGTCCCTAGAGCCATGTCCCGCGTGACCGTGACCGACCCCCAAGCACGGCGCTTTCCGCCCCGGTTTGGGTGGGGGGGGTTCCAGGTTTTGGCAGGTTTTCCCACCCCCCCCCCCCCCCCGCGTCCCACCCGCGATCCCCGACCGACGTGGCCGGCCGCCCCTGTCTGCTGCCAGCGCCGCTGGGCCAGCCAGTCGTCGAGTGACTCCCCTCCCTTTGCGTAGCACCCTTTGTACGTTTGTTGCTGCCTGTGGTCTGTTGTCCTTCTTGGTCGTCCGCGCGCGCGAACCTCGATCCGAGAGCGGAAAGGCTAGTGTCTATCTTTACCGTTTTACGGCACTAGGTAGTGACAGGTGAGCTAATTGTATATCGATCGTCGACGTACGCTGTCACGTGTCAGCGATTCGCTGTTCTTTCTTTCTCGCTCGCGTCGCTGACTGAGTTGGAGGCGACCCGGGGCGCATCTGAGTCGTGTGGTTGCGGGGAATTATAATGCGGAGGAGGCCATCTTTGTTCTTTTCACACTTCAGCCAAAAGCCGTGTAATCTGTAAAAATTCAGGCAACTACACACTACTCACTTTGTAGCAGTATAGCACTAGACACCACTGCCGAAGGAAATTACCACATTGCAGATCGCATAAATGGACTCTTGAGTGGTAACGGAGACGGTCAAGAGACTCTAGGGGAGAGAGAGTGTGTGAAGGAATCTTCCGGTGGTGGAGAGAAGTATCAGGATAAGCGATGGTGAAGGCATGGAGGAAGTACGCGAGAGAGATCGGCAGAAGTGGAGGTGTGGGTTGCTGCTACGTTCCTAAGATAGCGACAGTGATTTAGTGCTGATAACGAGACTGCAATACGTGTGCGCGTGGTGGTGTGTAGGCGTGTAGGCTTAGGCCTGTCAGCGCAGCGCGCCGTTTGAGTGAGGTGGGGCGGGATGGCGAAGAGAGAGAAAGTGTCAGTAGCGGAGGAGGATGTTGGGAGGCCGTCTGGGTCTAGCTCGGCGCTGCCGTCGGTCGCGAGGTCAGTGACGTAAGCTGAAGAAATCTCGGGGACGGTGGGGTCTGATATGATTGGGTGATGAATGACGGAGGAGATGCGGGTTTGGGAGGGTATGGCTTCACTAGTCGTTGGAGTTAGCCGAATGATCACGCGCGCGTGCAGGCGAACAGGGTAAGGGAGGCGCCTTGGCGACGCCGCGAATCCAGTCGATCTGCGCGCACGGCGGTAGAGCGAGGGTCGAGTCGATCGGCGTCCAGATGTCGTTCTGCAGGTACTGATATGGCGCCTCCGGGTCGCAGCGGCTCTTGTGGTGCGCGTCGCGTACCACAGTGGCGTGACGTTCTGAAGTCGGCGTAGCTGGAGCTTGATTGCTTCGGCGGATCGGCTACTCACGCGAATCTCAGTGATCTTCGCGCCGCTCTGGTACGAGTGCAACAGGAGGCGGTCCTCCTCGATCGTCCACGGAGTGTATAGTTTGAGTTCATCGACACGTTTTTTCGCGCGTGCAGCTTCACGAGAGCGTCCTCGACCCACGGCTGCAGGCTTGCCTCGGTGCTGTGCAGCTGCGTCTCGCCCATTTGTTGATCCTCGCACATTCCGCACATCAGAAGGATAGCTCGTCGATACCGGCGAGGCCTCGGAGCACATCTTGCCATCGACGCTGAACTGCACGCGGCTTTTTTGCAGGTGGTGGAAACGGCCACTGCTCTGCCACCTTGGGCAATGATATTTTGTCGCGGACATGGCGTAATAGCACAAAAGCGTCCATCTCTGGTCGCCACGGGCTGGCGCTGAGCGCTGTGCTTCGAACGACGGGTTGAGTGCACGGCCATGAGGCTGCGTCGCAGCGCATCGGGAAGAGGTGATATGTAGTCCTCTTGCACCACAGGGTCGGTCGAGAAGGGACCGCCGTTCATGGCAGCGAGAGCGTAGAGGAGCAACCTGTGCATTGCCAGCACAGAGCCAGCAACGCCGCCTCGAATCGGTGAGGGGATCGTGGCGGCGATTGGTTGGACACGTCCCTGTGACCCTGTCCCTTCGACGCGGCGAACTCGGGACCCATGACCCTTTTGGAAAAATGCTCTCCAGAAGACTGTGTGTGTGTGTGTGTCACTCACTCACTCCAGAAGACTTCAGTTGTAAAAAAGTTCAAGGAGTCGGACGAGGATGAGCAGGCGTGGTAGAAGCCGTGAGCCCGCCGCGACACGGGGAGATAAGCAGTCGTGCTCGCGGTTGTTCCATGCAACTACCCTCTACCAGTACAGATGAATATCTTCCAGCAGACGTTGCGTGTAGAGGAGGTCGCATCAGCTCCGCTCGGGGAACGGCACATTGGAACGGTGGCCGCGGCGCGCTGCTACTAGACAACCGCGCGGTCCGCAGCCCAGTCGACTCCGAACCCGTCGGCGGTCGGCGGGAAGAACGCGTCGGGCAATGGGTCGTCCCGGAGCGGCCCCTTTGGCGGGCTGCGCTGCGAGAAGACGTGCGTCGAGAGCCGGCAGCGGCCCGCGCCGCCCGCGGCGATGTACTTGTCGTAGAAGCCGATCAGCCCGTCGCGCGTCACGCGGCGCATCCGCTTGGACGAGCGCCACGGCCGCCCAAAGTCGTAGCGGCGCGTCGCAACCTCCGCCCAGAGGCGGGAGGCTTGCCCGTCGGCTCGCTGGTCGACGTCCTGCATCTGCGCCGCGAGCGACTCGCGGTAGGTGTCTAGCTCCTCGTCCGAGGTGAGCAGAAGCGTGCCGCGGAAGAGGCGGAGGAAAGCCTCGAGCCGCGCCTGGTGAAGGGCGGGAGGCTGCGAGAGAGAGAGAGAGAGCTCTGGGCATATCTCGGAAGCATCTCAGGCGACCTCGGTCATCTCCCACGAACTCCGGGGACAATCTCGCGGCGGCTGCACCATGGAGAGATATGGGGAGATATGGGGAGATCGCGCCTCCAGCTCGGGCGGCGGCTGCACCGACGACTGCACGATGAAGACGAGGCCACGCACTCCGTCCGCCTCGGTGGAGCCGCACTGCACAATGTACCCCAGCTGCTGCTTGGTGCGCAGCTCAGCATAGACCGCCTTGAAAGAGATAGGGAGATATGGGGAGATATGGGGAGATATGGGGAGATATGGGGAGATATGGGGAGATATGGGGAGACGCTCGGCGTCGCCGCCTTGTCTATCATCTGCGAGAGGAGCAGCAGGTGCAGCCAATCGTCGCCCTCGTCGGGGCCCACCTGCAGGCAGGCAAATGACGACTAGTCTGACCAGCGACTGGACACCGGGCGGTAGGGGTGGACGCAAGCGAGACGGAGAGACGGCCGCACTGGAGCGACACAGACACACAGATTAGACACTCAGCCACACGTACACGCTCACGGACACGCACACGTCCTGAGTGAGCGTACGGCACTGCGAACGAGGGTCGCGTCCTCCCGGTCGCCCCCCACCTGCAAGTGCGTCTCCCCATATCTCCCCATATCTCCCCATATCTCCCACCTGCAGGTACATCTCGAGCGCCCCGTTGGGCTCCTCGGGGTTGCCCGCCAGGAACTGGCGCGTCGCGCCGCCCGGGGGCAGCCGCCGCAGCCGGCGGATGGGCAACCTTTCCGCGGCGAGCGGCGCCGCCGGCAGCGCGGCGCGAACGCCCCGCACCATCTCGGCCGCCTCGTTCTCGCGCAGATTGCCCGCGACAAACGCCTCCAGCTGCGCCTCGCGCAGCACGCCCTCCTGCTAGTGTGGATACCTCACGCCAACCTCAGGGCAGGAGGGCGGCCTCGTGCCGTGTATTCGGAGCACCACGTGAAGAGGAGGGTTGCAAATACAGTGCGTAGAGCGGAATACGGCCAAATGCGGCGGGACGGTACAGGAATGCGCATTCCGCTTCTAGAGCCCTCCTGCATCGCGGCGACGTCCGAGAGGGAGACCTCTCCCGCCGCCGCCGCCAGCTGCTCGTTGGAGAAGCGCGCGGGCTGCAGCGCGAGCCCGCGCCGGTAGCCGGCGAGCGAGATCGGTTGCCGCCGCTCCGCGTCGCGCAACTGGCGGCGCAAGATGTCGACCTTGCGCTCGAAGGCAGCCGGCGTCGGCTCAAACGAGCGGACCGTCGACGCGACCAGCGTGGCGAGCGCGGGGAGCCGCTCGTCGTACCTGCGGCGGGGTGATGGGGGAGATGTGGGGAGACGTGGGGAGGTGTGAGGAGATATGGTCAGATGTGGGGAGACGTGGGGAGATGTGGGGAGACGTGGGGAGATGTGGGGAGACGTGGGGAGGTGTGGGGAGGTGTGGGGAGGTGTGGGGAGGTGTGGGGAGGTGTGGGGAGGTGTGGGGAGATGTGGGGAGATGTGGGGAGATGTGGGGAGACTCGTCGTACCCGCCCAGCTGGACCGTAAACGCGTCTGAGCTCACGCCCGACGCCGCGACCAGGCCTGCCTGCGGTCGGTTAGTCAGTCAGTGTTACGCACGTCCTAACACGTCGACGGGGCACACGCACTCGCAGAGCACACACGGGGCGGTGTGTGCTTTCTCATGGAAAGGCATCCCACAGACATCAGTGCAATAGTCAGAGGGGTCCCCCAGGCGCGCCTGCGGAGGCGCGCCGGCTGTGGCTGCGGCTGCGGCGGCTGCGGCGGCTGCGGCGGCTGCGGCGGCTGCGGCGGCTGCGGCGGCGGCGGCGGCGGCTGCGGCGGCGGCGGCGGCGGCGGCTGCGGCGGCGGCGGCGGCGGCGGCGGTGGCGGTGGCGTCGGCGGTGGCGGTGGGGAGGGCGGCGGGGAGGGAGGGGGTGGTGAAGGTGGCGGCAGGCTGGATGGCGATGGTGGTAGCGATCGAGGTGACGGAGGAGAGGGTGGAGAGGTGGTGGTCGCACCTGCGCCGCCTCATAGGTCGCCTCCTGCAGCACCTCCGCGAGCATGCCCGCGAAGAGCTCGGCGGTGACTGCGGTGCGCGCCGACGTGTAGAACTCGGGCGAGCGCCACAAAAAGTACGCCTGCATGTGCATGTCATGTAACACGCCAGCCTCAGGGCGGGGATACGAGGGATACGAATACGGCGGCAGCGGCGGCAGAGAAGGTGGCGGCCAAGGCGGAGGCTGAGCCGGACAATGCGCCGATATAGCGCCGATACGCCTCAGTCTAGATAACAAAGCTGCCATCGGTATACAACCGAATCGGCCGAATGCTGTTGGAAGACAAGAACCCGTCTTCCGCTTCTATGGAAGAGGGCGAATGCGCGCGGCCGGCCGAAGGTGCGGTCGGGCAAGAAGTGGACGCGCGCGCCTGATCTCGGGCAATCTCGGGTAATCTCGGGTCATGGTAATCTCGGGTAATCTCGGGCAAGAAGTAGACTCGCGCGCCTACTGGTGAATACACCAACAGTCAACCAGTCCGTCACGCACACGCACACGCACACACGCTGCGCACGAGTGGCTCAGGCGCCGACACGAGACACACTGCCACCGGCCGAGTCAGTGGGTCTTGACTGCTGGGCACATAGCTCGCGGCTCACAGGGGCAGCTCATGAAGTGGCGCTACGTGGTGGGGGGTCTCGGGGGGACTCAGAGCACCGCGTGAATACACCGGCTACGAGTACAGAGGAGCTACAGAGGCCCTCTCGTCCTCTCGAGCGCTAGTTGGAAGACAAAGGTCTGTATGCCCCTTCTAGGCGCAGGAGCCGTCGGCGGCGGGCAGCAGCGACGGGGTCGGGCTTGGCACGCCCTCCTTGCGCGGCAACGTCTGTGGCGCCTGCCACGGCGAGCCGGTGCGAGCGTGTCGTGGACGTGTCGTGGGCGTGTCGTGGGCGTGTCGTGGACGTGTCGTGGACGTGTCGTGGGCGTGTCGTGGGCGTGTCGTGGACGTGTCGTGGGCGTGTCGTGGGCGTGTCGTGGGCGTGTCGTGGACGTGTCGTGGGCGTGTCGTGGGCGTGTCGTGGGCGTGTCGTGGACGTGTCGTGGGCGTGTCGTAGCGTGCCGAGGGACATCGAGGGACGTGTCCAGGGCCAGCCTTGATGGCGAGCCACTTGGGAGATATGGAGAGAAGGGGAGATATGGGGAGATATGGGGAGATATGGGGAGATATGCCTTGATGGCGAGCCGCTTGGGGATGAACGGGTTCGGGCGCGGCAGCGAGAGCTCGGGCAGCAGCGGCGCCGCCTCCCACGCCGCAACCTCGCCCTCGATCGGCTGCCGGCCGTACCTGATGCCCCAAGATGCCGCGAGATCAGCCGAAGTGGCCCGGAGTGGCATCTCGATCGGCAGCCGGCCGTACCGCGTTCCGTAGATGGGCTCGCTCAGCGGCGCCTTGGGCGCCACCTCCTTGGCGCAGACCTCGACCATCGCGGCGCGAGGCGTCATCCCGCCGAGCAGTTGGCGGAGGGTGGGCGGACCCCCCGCCCCCTCGAGCAAGGATGGCCCGCTCAGCCATGCGGCGGGCCGATAGAGCGGCATCGACGCGGCGGTGGCGGTGACGAAGGCCTGCGGCTGCGACGGCTCGGCGTAGCGGAAGCCAAGCTGTGCAAGCGCCTTAGCGTCGTCAAACACGTGGGACGGCACGCCTATGGGGAGATGTGGGGAGATGTGGGGAGATATGGGGAGATATGGTCAGATGTGGGGAGATGTGGGGAGATGTGGGGAGATGTGGGGAGACGTGGGGAGATGTGGGGAGATGTGGGGAGATATGGTCAGATGTGGTCAGATGTGGTCAGATGTGGGGAGATGTGGGGAGATGTGGGGAGATGTGGGGAGATGTGGGGACGGCACGCCCTTCTCGCGGCATAGGCGCAAATAGGAGAAGAGGTGGCCCATCGCCGTCGGCCACGCGGCGAGGCCCGCCTCGGTGAGGGCGAGCGAGGCGGTGACGACGGCGAAGGAGCGCGTCTGCTCCTCGACGCCGACCTCGATCGCCGTGCCGAGCCCCTCTCTCTTGAGGAGGGAGAGGAGGGACCCGTCGGCGCGCGCGGTGAGCAGCTGCGAGAGGGCGACCTGCGGCTTGCAGACGAGCCATGTTCTTCCCTGACCACCCCATATCTCCCCATATCTGGGCGACCTGCGGCTTGCAGGCGAGCCATGTTCTTCCCTGACCACCCCATATCTCCCCATATCTGGGCGACCTGCGGCTTGCAGGCGAGCCACGTGTCGAAGTCGGCGACGGGGAGGCACCTGCAGCGTGCATACACCAACATCAGGGTCACAGTCTCCAGCCGTGTGTTCAGAGCCCTTAGCTCCCCGGCCCTGGGTGTGAGGCTACCGACTGCGGTCCGAACACCGGTCCATCGTGCCACGCGGGCGCGAGGGCGCTGCGGAGGCGGGCGGCGGTGGCGGAGGGTGCTGCAGCAGCACACGGGCGGACGGCGGCGCGCGGGCGGCGGTGGGGCCGCGCGAGTATAAGGGCTGAAGAACCGCCGAAGACCGCCGAAGACGTTCGAACACGTTGCTCACCTCGCGAGTACTAAGGCGGACTATTCTGCATGCAGCTCTCGGCGGGAGAGCACCATGTCGCAGACACGGCGCGTTGCTCGCGCACCTGTGACGGCGGCGGCGGCAGTAGTGCTGGCGGTGACAAGGGCGGCTCGGGTGCTTGCTCAAGCACGGGGGCGTGTGCTCCGCGTCGAAGCGCAGCGCAGGACGAGCGTAGGGCGAAAGGACTCCTCTCGGCGAATCTCGGCGAATCTCGGCGAATCTCGGCAAATCTCGGCGAATCTCGGCGAATCTCGGCGAATCTCGGCAAATCTCGGCGAATCTCGCGCACGGGCACGACAAGCGTCGCGAAGGGCGAAGCGACGGCGCCGCTGCCGAGGCCGCCGCCTTGGTCGGGCGACAGCGGCAGGCCGAGCGGGTCGTACTTTGCGGAGGCGGGCGGGCCTATTGGAATGGCGATTGGCGGACTCATTGCTGCCCTTCTCTGGCAAGGGAGGCGCGTGCCCGGGATGAAAGGGCGGATGAGGAGGAGTCGGTGGACTAGAGCGATCAGCTGGAGGCGGGCCGGGGCGCGATGGCAGCCGCGAGAACTGCTCTGTGGCCAGGCGCTGCAGCTCGTCGAGCGACTGAGGGCCGAGGAGCGAGAGGTATGGTGAGATATGGAGAGAGAGAGACAGAGACAGAGAGAGAAAGCGAGAGAGGTGTGTGCGATAAGATCTTGATATGGACGAGAGATATGGACGGGAGATGGCGTTTGGGGCCCCGGTTGTGTCGCGTCCCGTGCCCCCGAGTTCATGTTAACAAGTGTGGCGAGCCTGCGGGCCTCTGATGTCCAGTGCAGCACATGTACTCTTGGTGTGTGTGCTGTGGGCCCTCCTTGTCTCTGCAGTAGACCGTGTGAGGTAACACCTTCCTACCGGCGAGCCTGCGGGCCGAGCAGCGAGAGATCCATCTGGTCGGCGCGGTAGTACTCGCCGTAAAAGTCGAGCAGCGCCGCGCGTGCGCCGCCGCCGCCGTCGCGCAGCGTCGCGCGGTTGCCCGTGAAGAAGCCTAGTACCGTACCTCCAGAGTCTCGAATCGAGCGTGGGTTCAGTCCCGTGGTGGTAGCAGGTATGCGGCGAGCCGTTGTAGGGGTGGCCCGACACGCCCCGCGTGGCGCGCAGCAGCTGCTCGGTTCGCCAGCCGTCTGACTGGATGTTTTTCGAGTGCTCCGACTCGATCGCCGCAACCTCGCGCGCCGTCGCAGACTCGGTGAAGAGCGGCGCCGCGAAAAAGTCGGAGAAGCGCGCGAGCGCGCCCGGCAGCGCGCCGGCGCCCACGTCGAAAAAGTAGACCGTCTCCTCCGAGTCGGTGTATGCGTTGTTGGAGCCGCCATTTGAGGCGATGTACGACTCAAAGTCTCCCTCGTCGGGGTAGGAGGCCGTGCCGAGGAAGAGCATATGCTCGCAAAAGTGGGCGAGCCCCTGCCACGCCTCCGGATTGGACATGGAGCCGACCGCAACATTCATGGCTGCGGCGGCCTTGCCGGCAGCCGGGTCAGAGGCGAGCAGGACCTGAAGCCCGTTCGCAAGGCGCAGCCCACGGTAGGAACGCCGGTCCAGGGCGGCGGAGGCAATCTCGTAGACGGCGACGCCGGCGCCGGCCGCTGCCGGCGCGGCGGCCGGCGCCTTGCGCAGAGGCAGCAGCACGGAGGCGGCAGCGCCGTGCGAGAGAAGCGTACGGCGATTGATCCAGAGGCCGTGAGCCGGTGGCAGCGCGGCGGCGGGAGAAGCCAGCGCAAATATGCAAAGCTTTTTGCGGGGTATGGTATGGTATGCTCGCGCAACCCACCTCGAGACCATACCCCCCCCGCCTGCTGACAGACCCAGCCTCCCGGAGACCGGGGATGGGCGGTCAGGACCATACCCCCCCACCCTTTGGGCCGCGAGGGTACCATACCATACCCCGCAAAAAGTTGGAACCCTGGCCTGCCGCATCAATGACTGTGCCGTACGAAAGTGTGAACAGCTCTCGCGCGCCGCCGTCAGTGGCGATGCGCAAAACATCAACAACGCTGCTCGCAACATGCGTGTCGCGCACTCATTCATGACCGGTCTCAATGCCCCACCCCCCTGCGCGCGGGCCTTCTAAGCCCGCGGGTAGTCCCCCCCCATCCCCAGGGCCTCCAGGGCTCGCACCTCAACCTCTCACAGGCCAGCGCACAGCGCCATAGGAGGTATTTTCTTCTCAATAACAAGGCTGTGAACGGTTGGAGCAGCAGCTCCTGAGCGGCGCCGCAGGCGCCTGTTGATACGTACAGGTGATAGCCCTGCATGGGCAATGCATACGCCTAGTTGGGCCTCAGATCGCCCGACCGCGTCCCGGTGCTCTGCCGTCGGATTTGTGACTCCGCCGCACCGCGCCGCGGCCGGGGGCCCTCGGAGGCCGAGGATGGCCGTGACGGACCGGGACGAGCTCTGGGAGGTGGAGTGTCAGTGTATATATTGTAGAGACCAACCATGTCCACAATAATCAATATCTCTCAATCTAGCTAAGCCAGGGGAGGCGATGCCGGGGCCGTACAGCAGCTTGATGGTGCTTCGCCGGCGTGCGTCCCGGAGCGGTGCCGGACGGGCGGTCCTTGGGAGGAAAACGAGGGACAGCGCCGACGGCGCTCTGATTCGACTTTTAACTTCAAACAAAGACAGTGGCACGCGCCGCAGCGCGGTGCGTGCCACTGTCAGGAGCGGATCCGTCAGTTAGTCATGTTCACGCCGGCATCGTGTCCCTCACAACCTGGGCAGACTTTAGGCCACAACAGTAGATGTGCTGGCTGCTGCCCCGCGCCACCCACCCACGCAAAGTACTCGGAGAGTCGGAGAGAGAGAGTTTGAGAGAGTTTGTTTGAAGTACTCGGTCCCGAAGCGCCAGTACGCGGTGTGATGGTGCATGCGCCAATCCTGCGGCGCGGGGCTGGGGCCCTCGGCAGAGGCGCGCGTCAGGTGAGGCAGCCACGCCTTGAAGAGCACGGCGGTCCAAAATGGGCGCCTCGATGACCTCTCGTGGCCGTAGCACCTTGAGCAAACTCAACGGCCCACTCTTCTTGATCGTCTGCTCAACGACGTGCGATCGCGGTGCTGCATGTGTTTATCGGGAGGGATGTCATCTCTCTCGGGTTGACTCGGCCACATAAAACCCTACCGTTCAGGTGCCCAGTGAATGAATTCCCCAGTGTTGTGCAAGGGAGACAGGGAGCACTTGGAGTACAGACAGGGAGTTGGGGATACCCATCACTGAGCCGACGATGCTCCGGGTAGCCCCACCCAGGGTGGCGCCCACCCCCATACCCTCGGGCACTTGCCTGCGCCCTCGCGCGCTAGCCCACGCCCTGCCCCACAAGATCTCACTCCATCCCGGCCTGCGGCATACCTCGGCACCCCCTTGCACGGAATTTCAAAACGCCCAGGTACCCTGCTCAGACCGGCGAACGAAGCGCCACACAGTGCCACGCAGTGCCGCACAGTGCGGCGTGCGCGCGGGCGTGCGCGGGCGTGCGCGGGCGTGCGCGGCATGCGCGGCCAGGGCGCAGGCAAGTGCCCGAGGGTATGGGGGTGGGCGCCACCCTGGGGCTACCCGTAGCATCGTTGGCTCAGTGATGGGTTCCTGGCTTCTTTCTGTCTGATGGGTTGGCTCAGTGATGGGTTCCTGCCAGTGCGCGCCAGCCAGCCAGTCCCGTGCCCACCCAGTGTTGTGCGATGGAGCGTAAAAAGAAACAAACACGAACCATTGAGGAATGGGAGAAACGCTGTTGGCGGCAATGCCGAGTAATCTACTCAGAGCGGTGGTTGAGGCCGATTGCCTCAACTGTCAACCACGTGGTTGACAGAGGCCTCAACCCTCAACCAAGTGGTTGACAGACCCCTTCAACCCCTCAATCAACCACGCGGAATGGCTGTTCACCCCCCCCCCCCCGCAAAGGTAACACGCATTCTCTGTGAACCATTCATGTCGTCTTCTTTAACGCCTGGATGCTGCATCACACCTCCCATTCACGCACGTAGCTGAAGCAAGTATCGTAAAAACGGCGCGTCGAAGGCCCCCGCACGGGGGGATCCCGGCCGACGTCATGGTCGTCCGCGGACGCGGCCCTCCGTCTCCGGAGACATTACCGAACTCAAAACTGCTTACCAAAGCCAGATACGAGCTCAGCTCAGTGAGATCTAGCAGCACATACCCTCAGTATCCAGAATAGCAAAGTCTGAAAAAGTCGGTCCGACCGCGCAGAGCGGTCTGGCTGTCTGCAGAGCTTCCGTCCGAGCCCTGAGAAATGTCGGAGGCATGTCGGCCCATGTTCGCGATTTTGATGGCGTTGCCCTTATTGCACGTGAAACAGACCGCGCCGGCCACGCACCCTTGTTCCCGGAGGCCAACTCGAACAGGTTTGAGCAATTGCCGCCTTCCATGCTCGACACGTCCGCCCGCCATCAAGTTGTACGATGAAAAATGCAGCAGGAACTTAGTTGCCTCGAAGGCCGCCCTGCTCGAAGGCCGCCCTGCTCTCGGCATTGTGTTGTTGACTGATAGCACTGTCTGATCCAACCAGAAAGAGCCGTCGAAGAGCCGTCGAGAGCTACATGAGACCCAAGTCGTCATGAGTACCAGAAAACGAAACTAGCGCCAAAATTGAGATCTCAGGATTGACATTAATTTCTCGCGCCTGCTTTCGCTGCTTGAGGCTCGCCAAACAGATACTGCGTCTATGGCCGTGTGCAACGTCAAGTCGATATAACCGCGACAAGACCATCGCGCCAACCGCGACTCTGTTGCTTTTATGCGGCAGCATTCACCGTGACTCTTGCCGTGAATGGTTAGTGACCGCAATACTACGCCGTGAGCTGAGCTTCACCAGCCGTTTATCTTCCTTCCCTTGCCTTCTCTTGCCGTCCGTTCTCTGTGCGCATTCCACTGCATGCATGCGACATCACAAGCGTCTTCTGCCGGGCGCGCATCTGAACTCGTACCTGGTAGGCCATCGCTTTGCTGAAGGATCAGGCGCCTGAATGGCGACAGTGAGCGTCTCCTACTTATGGATTGCGCTCAAGGTACGAGGACCGCAAGAGCGCGCCGCAGGCGAAGCGATTTTTTTGGCGGCAGGGCTGTTCCAATCTTGTGATCACGCGCGAGCCTGTGAATAGGCCCCGGAGGCCTCAACCCCCAACTAAAGGGTTGACGGGGGGTCTCAACCGTCAACCAGATGGTTGAGGGGGGGCCTCAACCCTCAACCCGTCAACCACCACTCTGAGTGGAGAGTAAATTCTTGCGCGAGTCTGTGTGTCGGCGGCGGACGCACGAGGGCCAGGAGAGCGACAAGCTGTCACCATGGCGGACGCTGCTCCCGGCCTCCGGCTCCTCCAGCTGGTCGAGGAGTGTAGGCTCAAGGCGGAGGCAAATGCAGCCACCGAGGCCCTCCTGCGTGCCGCCACGGTCGCCGCCGGCCGCAACTCCGGCTCTGCGAACGACGGCGAGGGCGGAGGCACCGCGTCGCCACTCTCCTCCCACTTTTCCTCTGAATTTATCGCGTTGGGCAAGACCGCCAATGAGGAGGATGACAGCGACGGTGCCCGCCTGCCTCTGCACACAACACATCGCAGGGCCAGCACCTGCCGCCGCACCCGACATCCCCTTCCTCCGAACAAAGGCGCGGCCCACCTCTTTGCTGCTGCTTTTGTGCTGCTGCCGCGCGTGTCCACTCTCTTCTCGTTCGCCAACATGCGCCTCAAGAAGGGGCGGGTGCACGCTGCGCGGGAGATCTACCGGCGAGTGGCCGACGCAGAGCACAATGATGACGGCACAGTCCCCACATAGCCGCTCACGCCCCAACGCGAACCATCTCAGTGCCCAATCGCCCCTCCTCGCCACCCGCAGGACTTCCAGCATCGCCGTGGCCGTGCCCGCCGCCGCTCCCGAAAGAGGTGCTGCTCGCGCGCAAGAAGCTCGGTGAGACCGCACCTGCCGCCGCAGCAGAGGCTGCTGCGGCGGCGGCGGCCCGTTGTGGCGGCGGCGGTGGAGGCAGTGGCGGCGGCGGCGGCGGTGGCGGTCGAGATGCGGCGGGCGCGGCGGACGCGGCGCGCGCCGCAGAGCTTCGAAAGGCCTTGGAGGCGAAGGCGGCTGCCGAGGCCCGCGCCGCCGCCGCCGAGGCGTCGGCCGCGGAGATGCGGAGGGGCGGCGCGTGCGCGGCTGAGGCGGCGGAGCGCGCGCTAAGAGGGCTGCGTGAGGCGCTCTCCCTCCCCCGTGTGCCTCTTGAGCTCGCCATCCGGCCGCCTCGCACGCCGCCCTCCTCTCAGCGAGCCATCGCGGCAGGGATGCCATCGCCTCCTTCTTCGCCGCTGCCGCAGCCGCCGCGAAAGCGCCTGGGCGCCGCCGGCGCTCTCGCGCTGCCCATCGCCATCCTCTGGGCTCTCTGCTGCCGCATCTTCTCGAGGCGGCGGCTCTCGCGGCTTCCCATTACCGGTCCGTTTTGGTGAGAGGCTGGACTTTTGGCTTTTGCGCCAGCGCGATTGCGTGACGCGCGGGCGGGCAAGGAGCCCGCCCCGTACCGCCCCCCCCCCCTTGGCTTCCCTCCCGGATTCGGCGCGTGTCGGCGACGCATGTATAGCACAAACCGCTGAGATACCGCTGTGGGGGCACGCACGTGCTCTCGTCAGGCCGTCGGCATTGTTTCACCACTGACACGTCTCTCTCACACGACCTCAGAAAGAACGTCTCCACTGTCACGTGTGCCCACGGTCGGTCGCCTCGACTCTCACGCGCTCGCGGCGCGCTTGCGCTTCTTCTCGCGCTGCGCGACGGCGGCCTCATAGCCACCAAACTCGTAGTCGATGCCCGCCGCCTCGAGCTTCCGCCGCTTCTTGCGCTCGCCAGCGAGCAGCTTCTTCTCGAGCGCCGTCGCCTCGTCTGCCGTCCGCTTCTGTGCGGCGAGGAAAGCGGGGCGGTGGTGGGCGATAGTGAGGGCGGCGGCGGCGGTGGCGGCGGCAAGGGCGGCGATCGGGCGGAGCTGCAGTGGGGGAGGAGAGTGAGGCGAGGGAGGCAGCTCGGAGGGGAGGCGCGCGGCGCGGGTCGGCACGGGTCGCTGCCGGACACCTTGTTGTGCGCCACCCGCTCGCGCTTTAGCCGGTTGACCGGCGTGAACGGCTTGCCGCTGCCCTTGAACATGTTCGGGTGCAGCTGGGGCGGCGGAAGGGGAACGTGTGCAACTGCGAGTGATAGATCTCGCCGAGGGAGAGGGCCGAGATGGGGCCGAGAGAGGGCGAGCCGGATGCCGGGCGCGCTTGCAAGGGGAAGGGCTCTCGGAAGTGTCGCCACCTGCTCGTCTGGCACGACTTGGCAAACCAGGATCTTGGTGAACATGAGGTAGCCATTCATCGCCTGTGCGACAATGCTCGCCACCTCCGCGTGCGCAAACTCCACGAACGCGTAGTGCTTGGACGCGCCCGTCTTCTTGTTACGCGCCAGCCGGAGCCTTGTCACATCACCAAACTGCGAGAAGAAGCCGCGCATCTGCTCCTCATAGAAGCCGTGCGGGATGTGGCCGAGGTAGAGGACGGTGCCGGACCCACTCGGCCCGCCCTTGTCCGCGCTCGCCGCCCGCTTCTTGATCCGCTGCGTAATACTCGCCGCCGTCTTTGCATCGACCACCATGTCGATCCGTTCAGCGGGCGGCGGCTCCTCGGACGCTGGCTTCGCCTTGGCGGCGGACTTGCCGGACGCCCGCTTGGAAGGCGCCTCGCCGGCGGCCACGGCCTTTGTGCTGCGCTTCAGCTTCTTGGCCCCGCCCTGACCGCCCGCCATAGCCACAGACAAGCGCCGCCGCCAGCCGGAAGGCAAGAGTGTTGAGTTGCTGCACGAGGCCCAGCAGAGAGGCAGAGAAAAAGAAAACGGGAAAATCGTCTCCCTTGCGTCGTGCCTCCCTGTGTTTGTAGCCTGGCGTCTGTGCCCCGTTTGTGCCGCGTCCCGTGCCCTCGAGTTCATTTTAATCCCCTGCTTCTTGTGTTTCGGTTCTGCTTTTCCGTGCCAGTGCGCGCCCCGTGTGCCCACCCAGTGTCGTGCGAGGGAGCTTCGTCGTAAAATTCTTTTCCGAAAGAATAGCTTCTGCCATATGTTACAGGTCCCACAAGTATGGGCTCGGGACGTATTCACATCAGTGTGATGGGGGATAACCGTGATTTCTTTTTCCAGGGGGAATGTGTGCGTACGTCCCACCAGTAATATATGTGTGTATATGTCTTCCAGCGTTCCTCAGCCACAGGCGCCGTGCGAGGTTTGTTTGTTGCCGTGCGTGGCTTCGGTGTTGCGAGGCGACGAAGCGGCGGTGCGTTCGTGGCTCGAGAGAGGCGGGCGAGCAAACACCGCGCGCGAGAATGGCGAGATAACCGGCTTTACCCTGCTGATGGACGCCACCAGCCAGGGCCACGAGCGGGTGGCCGCCTTGCTGCTGCAGCACGGCGCAGAGGTCGACATGCAGAGCAGCGTCGGCGCCACCGCGCTGATGCTCGCCGCCATCGGCGGCCACGAGCGGGTGGTCGAGCTGCTGCTGCAGCGTGGCTCTGAGGTCAACCTGCAGGACAGCAAATGTCGCACCGCGCTGATGCACGCCGCCAGCCAAGGCCACGAGCGGGTGGTCGAGCTGCTACAGCGCGGCGCGGAGATCGACTTGCAGGACAGCAATGGCGCCACCGCGCTGATGCTTGCCGCCATCGGCGGCCAGGAGCGGGTGGTCGAGCTGCTGCTGCAGTGTGGCTCTGAGGTCAACCTGCAGGACAGCAAAGGTCGCACCACGCTGATGTATGCCGCCCTCAAAGGCCACGAGCGGGTGGTAGATGTGCTGCTTCGGCAAGGCGTGGAGATCAACAAGCAGAACAGCAGAGGCGTCACCGCGCTGATTGACGCTGCTCAGCACGGCCACAAGCGGGTGGTCAAGTTGCTGTTGCGGGGCGGCGCAGAGGTCAACCTGCAGAGCAGTAGCGGCAGCACCGCGCTGATGGGCGCCGCCGGCAGCGGCCACCAGCGGGTGGTCGAGTTACTGATTCGGCACGGCGCGGAGGTCAACGTGCAGCACAGCAACGGCTTCACCGCGCTGATGGGCGCCGCCGCCAGCGGACACCTCCCCATCGTGCTCTGCCTGCTGCTGGCAGGCGCGGATACAAAGCTGCGCACTGAGACTGGCAAGTCCGCGCTACAGATGGCCAAGGCGGCCAAGCTGGCTACTGCCGACGCTGGCGCCGCCACTGCAACGGACCACGCCAGGTGCGTGCGCGCTCTCACAGAGCACGCAGCGGCGCTGAGGGAGGCGGAGGCGACAGAGAAGGCGGCAGAGAAGGCGCTCGAGGCCAAGGGGCGGCGCGAGCAGCGCGAGCGGGAGGAGGCGGCGACGGCGCGAGAGCGCGAGCAGGCGGCACGCAGGCGGGAGGCAGAGCGAGCGGCGGACAGGGAGCGCCGGGCGGCGAATGCGGCGGCGCTGGAGGAGCAGAGGCGCGCCATTGCGGCGGAGGCGGAGGCGAAGCTGGCCGCTGAGCGCGCGGCGGCAGAAGAGACGCTGCGGGCGAGGGAGGCGGGGAGGCGAGCAGCAGAGGAGGCGCAGCTTGCGGAGCAGCGGGCGGCGGCGGCGGCGCGCAAGGCGGCTAAAGCAGAGGCGGAGCGGCGCGAGAAGGAGGCTGCTGATAAGAGGGCGGAGGAGGAGAAGGCGAAGCGGCTGGCGAAGGCAGCTGAGAAGAAAGCGGTTAGAAAGGAGGGCAAGGCGAAGAACAAGGAGGCCAAGAAGGCGCCGCCTGCCTTCAAGCTCGAGGAGGAGCGGAGGGCGAAGGCTGCGGCAGAGTTTCGCGAGCAGGAGGAGAAGGCGGCGCGGCTGGCTGCTGAGCAGGAGGCGGCGAGGCGAGCGGAGAGCGAGGCGGCAGAGCGAGCGGGTGCGGCGGAGCGGGCGGCGTTGCGTGAGGCTGCGGAGCTAGCAGAGGCGCTGCGCCGGTCGGAGGTGGATGCGGAGGAGGCGCTGGCGCGTCGGGTGTCGCGGTGTGAGGAGGCGGTGAGCAGCGAGTCGACCGGCGGCGGCGGGGACTTGCAGCGGCTTGTCGATCGGCTGGAGGCGAGCCTCGGCGCGGCGACCGAGGGTAGCCTCGAGGAGCGGGTCAGCGCCATCGAGCGCTTGATCGGGCCAGAGGCGGAAGAGGCGGCGGAGCAGCCTCTGCCAGTCACCGAGCCGCTTGCCGCCGTCTCTCTAGCGGACGCTGGCCTCGACACGGGGCGGCCGGCTGCCCCAGAGTCCACCATGGGAGGCGAGACGTCGTGCATCATATGCTTCGAGCGGGCTAAGTCTCACCTCGCGGTGCCGTGCAGCCACTTGTGCGTCTGCGGTCCATGCTCCGAGCTGATGCGAGAGTGCCCGTATTGCCGCGAGCCAGTGATGATGTGGCTCGCGCCGCGGCCCGTGTGATCAGAGCGAATTTGCTTTTTTCTGCGGGAGGTGTGGTGTGGTGTGGGGGTGTGGGGAGGGGTGGGCTGGGCTGGGTTATAAAGGCATATGAGAAAATCTCGGGCAATCTCGGGCAACAACCTCGCCTAAATAAAAAGACCGCTTTTTTTCGCGCCCGCGCGCCGCAGCAGAGGAGACTAACGGGCTTCTTGACTTGACCGGGAAGGGTCGAGCCTGAGAGAGTAGAGCTGCGCCTACGGGCAGCACGCCGGGGGCGGCGTGAGCGTCAGCACGACAACGTGAAGGCTGCCGACACTCTCACGCATCCACGACACCGTACGTCGCGTGCTCATCTTCGACGCAACTCGCACATGCTCGTCCTTCTGCTGTCCACGCCCGCCGGCCTGCCCGGCCGGCCCAAGCGCCCGGCTGGCCGGCGATACGTCGACGACGCCGCCCCGCCCGCCGCCGACGGCATCCGCCGAGTCTCGCTCGCCCGCTCGAAGCTCATCCCGCAGCCGGTGCTCGCTCAGGCCGTCCGCGAGTCAGGCGTGCTGGGCCGGCCAGCGTCGGACCCGGCGGTGGGCGCGCTTTCCGACCGGCTCGAGCACTGGTACCGCCGCAGCGGCTACCTCTTTGCGCGCGTCGGTAAGCGCGTCTCGCAACCGGGCGACAGCAGCCACCTTGTCCTGCTCGCCTCGGAGCCGGAGGTGGCGCGGCGGCCCGTCAAGATCGAGTTCTTCGCGCCCGTCGCACCGGCCGTCGACGCCGACGCCGTCGCCGCTCGCCCCCCCGCTCCGCCCGCCACCCGCCGCTGGCTCGCAGAGACCGCGCTCGCCTTGGCCGCGGTGCCGCGCGAGCCTCCGGTGCTGAAGGGGCGTTTCCGCGACGCGGCGGCGGCGGCGAGGCTCGAGGCGGCGCTCGCGCGCGCGCGCGCCTCGGGCGCCGCTCGCCCCGCCGCCCTCTTGCGCGCAGAGGCGCAGCTCGTGCAGCGGCGGCGGGCGTGCGGTCTGCCGGCGATCTCCTTGCTGGAGACGCTCGCGGCACGAGGCGAGGCGGTGCGGTGCGGAGGGACGACCAAGGAGGAGGCGGTGGCGCGGATGCTGGGCTTGCGGCCGGGCGAGCCGTGGCGCCTCGACGAGGCTGGCTGGCAGCGCCTCCGCTCCTCCCCCCTCTTCGCCTCTGTCGACGCCCCGCGGATCGGCGGCGCAGAGACGGCCGAAGGCGGCGACGGCTCGCTGCAGGTGCGGCTGCAGGTGGTGGAGCAGGGCGCGCGCAAGGGTCGGCCGGCGCGCTTCCGCGCGCTCGAGCCCTCGGTCTCCCTCTCGCGCGGCTCAATCACCGGCGAGGTGTCGCTCGAGGACCGCAACTGGCGCGGGGCCAACCAGCAGCTGTCTGCGCGCGTCGCGCGCGCCAACGCAACCGAGGTGTCGGCGCGGCTGCGTGACCCGAGTGCGCTCGTGCTGCGTCCAAAGAGCAGGGCCCTCTCTGCTGCCTCGGCCGGAGGGACGCACCTCGCTAGCGACGTGCGCGGCTTCTGGCGGCCGCTGCCGGGCGGCGAGGCGGCGGCGGACGCGCCGCGCGAGGCGCGCGCGGGCGGTTCGTGCCTACTCTCGGCGGTGGCGCCGCGGGCGGCGGGTCTGCTCGTCGGCGGGCAGCTGTCTGCCGAGCACGTGCCCGCGAGCGGCGGCGGCGGCGGCGGCGGCGGCAGCGGCGGGGGGGAAGGGCGGGGCGGCGGGCGGGGCGACGAGTTGCCTGTGCTCCTAGAGGCGCGCGCCACTGCCGGCGCGCTGCGGCCTCCCGAGGCTGTGGCGGAGGCGGAGCTCCGGCAGCGCGGCGGCGCCGTGGCGCGCGGCGGCGCGGGCGGCGTCTTCGCACGGCTGCGGGAGCGGGTGAGCGCGGGCGGCGAGCTTCGTCTCGCGCGTGCTCTGCCGCTCGCCGACCCGTGCCCCGACTTTTGGCGGCTGTCGGGCCGGGCCTCCCTCTCCTCGCCGCTGCTCCCGCCCGCGCCGCCCGCGCCGCCGTCGCCGCCCCCCGCCGCCCCGGTGGCTCGATTGCCGGCGAGGCCGCCGGTGGTGATGGCGGCGCGTCCCGGCGAGATGGCGGAGACGCCGCCAAGAGAGGCCCCCGCCTTGGGCAGCGCAGCTGCGGCGGCGGCGAGCTTTGCCCGCCGCATGGCGCGCACGGGCCGTGTGTCCGCCACGGCGCGCGGCAAGCTGGCGAGTGGCGGCGCCCCAGCATACGAGGCAGAGCGGCTCGGCGGGGACGGCTCCGTGCCCTAGAGGCTGAATCTCTCTCCATATCTCCCCATATCTCGTGCCCTAGAGGCTGACTACGTCATCTTGTATTCCGACTAGCACTCGAGTGCACACGGTGTCCGCCGTATTCCGCTGTATTCGTTACATTCGCTTTGTACTCACGCGGTGCTCTGAAGACTCTATACCGTATCCCCTCCCTGACCTCGGTGTTTTCATGACGTAGGCAGCGTGCGCGGGTACGAGTCTGGCGAGCTGGGCGCCGGCCTCGCCACGCTGAGCGGGTCGGTCTCGCTCGTCCTCCCGCTACCCGCCCGCGTGCCGGGTGGCCCGCCGCCGCCCGTCTCGTTCGTACTCTTTGCCGATGCGGGGGCGCGCGACGAGGCCCTCGCTGGCCGGAAGCCCTCGTCCTCCCAGCCGCTTGCCAGCGGGGCGTCGGTTGGCTACGGGCTCCGCTTCGGCGCGCGGCGCCGCGCAGGCACGGTTGGGGAGCCGAAGCCTCTCTCTCTCTCACTGCAGGGTGGCGCCGCCGGTAGGCCCGATTCGCTTCGACGTGGCGCACAACGCGCGAGGAGAGAGGATGACGCACGTCGGCCTCGTCGGCGACGAGTTTGGCTGACCACGCCGGAGCTTGGCAAAGTTGAGCAACCGTGCGCGCGGTTGTGCGGGAACGAGAGAGGCAGAGCTGAGGCGGGTAAGGTGTAAGATTGGTTGGGTAGTAGGCTAAGTTCTGAGCCTCGAGGCTTAACAGGTCTAAGTGTGACCGGTCACGCTGGGGTGCTTCCGCGGTCTAAGATCGGCTCGAGCCTCTTATGCGGGCTACTGTAAGTCGGCCGTGTCCCGTGATCATTAGGGTTGCAGCCTCCGAAATTTTCTTCGCCTCTGTGCGGCTGTGCGGCGGGCAGCCGTTGTGTACAAGTGGCGCGTGCGTGTCGCCACTTGCGCACGGAGGCTGAGAGGAGGGCGTGCGCGCGGCAAGTGGCGACGGCGCTACCTATTTGACCCATGGGGTCGTGCAAAATTTATCCAGGGTTTCCACTTTTTTTTAGCAGACCGCGGGCCGGACCGGGCGGCCTGGAGCTGGGCTCCGTGGCTGTGCGGGGGCTGCAGAGACCCGGAACTGGCCGCCTCGTGTCGTCTAAGTTCGCGAGTCCGATCACCAGCGTCTAAGTTTGAGCCCGTCTCCTTCCGGGGGCTTAGTTCAGCGCTCGCCTGCGAGCAGGTCTAAGTTTTGGGCAACCCTCTACCCCTACTACCCAACCATTCGGGTAAGTAAATAAAACGGTCAAACTCTGAGACGTGAGACGAGATGGGATTAAGGGACATGAGACACATGTGTCTCCCCGCCTTGCACGAGCCACGAGCTGAGCCGCCTGAGGGTGCGATTCACCGATTTGACAAACAATACTTCTTCTTCTTCCGATTTGCAAAAACCAAAATCGGGAAAATGTACGTAAGAGCCACATAGTTTCTGCATGGGTGGCTGTACTCTTCGCTGTGAGCCCACGGCCACGGAGCTGGCCTTGCCATACCGTTCGGAGCGGCCGCACATTGCTCGGTACCCCCCCCTGCACTTCTAAGCCCGTCCCTGCTGCTAGGGGGGGGGGGTCTGACCCCCAGCAGCAGAGCTCTGCTGCTGGGGGGGGGGTCGAGCTCTGCTGCTGGGGGGGGGGCGCGGGCCCCCCCAGCAGCAAAACTCTGCTGCTTGGGGGGGGGGGGGGGGAAGGGGACCCCCCCCCCCGCAGAAAAACCTGGGACCCGGTTCCGCCTTTTTTCCGCCGGCGCCCCCCTGAATGGGGCAATGGGGACCCCCTTTGATTTTTGGGAGCCCTCCCCCCACCACCAAAAAGTGGGGGGCTTCCCAAAAAACAAAGAACCCCACCGCCGCCAAAGGGGATTTTATTCCAGAGGTGTCCTCCCCGAGGTTGAGCCCTCCCCCCGGTACTCGGGGGTGTCGCAGCGTCGAGCAACACTCGGTGTCAGAGCGTCGCCCCAAATCAGTAGTTTTATCGCCCCCCCCCCCCCCCCGGGGGCCGAGTGATTGCTGGCCTGTGGCGTATGACCTCGCGCGGATATCACCAACAACGAGCATGCGAAGATAGGGAACCATATCTGACGGACTTGTACCGCCCTCTGTGCTCTCCGCTGTGCCACAGCTGCGAGAGCCGTATCGTCCCTCCTTGAAGCAGAGGCGCCGCGAGGCACGAGAGGCGTACAAAAGAGGCTGGCGTGCCCCGCACCGCCCGGCTGGCAGCAGGAGGGCCGGCCGGTGAGACCACTGATTTTGGTGCCGACCATATCTTCTCGCCACTTGGAACGCATGCTACTTATTGCAATACAGCTGTCCCTCTGCACAGAGATGCCAGCACCCCCCACAGGCAGAGCTCTGCTGCTGGGGGGGGGGGAGGCTCCACGCCGCACGACAGGACCGGCCATGCCGGGTGGCGTCCTCGCAACATCTGGAGAGGTGGGCAAGGCCTCTGAGGAGGTGTGCGGCGTGCTGACGGTGAGCAACAAGATCGCTCCCGCGGCGCCAAAGCGGCGTGCGCGCGGCGGCAAGGCCAGCCGCGCGCGCGCCGGCTCGAGAACTTCCGGCAGCACAAGGCTGCGGCACCTGCAGCTGCTCCTGTGATCAAGTGAGCAGCTCGCCCACGGCCTCTTGCGTCAGCAACGCGCGACTCTGCGCGACGGCGCGCGAGCGGCCTGGGTGCGCATGCGCGCCGCCCGCGCGAAGATCGGCGCGGCGGTGTGGAGCGCGTGGAGGCGTAGGTCTCTGCTCGCGCGTCACCTCGAGTCCCTTCCCACTGCTTGATCCAACCCTTGGCCCTCTGATGTCCAGTGCAGCACATGTACTCTTGGTGTGTGTGCTGTGGGCCCTCCTGGTCTCTGCAATAGACCGTGTGAGGTAACACCTAGTTTCGGGGCAGGCGCGCGGCCCCCCAGCCCCCCAGACCCACCTACCTCGATCCCCACGATCGCTCGATCGGTCAACACCGGCAGTGTCCAGTGATGGCCATATTTACTGGTATAGCCCCCCAGAACAATCAAACACTCTACGGCCAAAACAATCAAACGGTGGTAAGATTTACCACGACTTCTGAGGCAAAATCTGACAAAAATCGGAGAAATCGGCAAAATGCCCCCGGTAAGCGGTATTTTGCCAAAATTTGGCTGAATTTGGCCGCAAACCAGCCTCAGACTCGGCTCAGAGCCCGAAAAATTGATTCCACGGAGTTTCGTAATTTACCATACCACTCTCTGCTCATACCATACCACTCCCCAGGAGAATCAAATAAGTCCATCAGTGGTAAATACCACTCTTTTACCAGTAATTGGCGCCATCACTGCACACCGGTGACTAGAGCTGTTTAACATTAACTTTGGGCCTAACAGTTGCGCTATTGTTGGCGCATAGATAGCGCCCTCTCAGCCTCACAGGCCTCCTATTCTCGCCGCGCATTGTTCATCGCGGCGTTGCGCAAGCCCATCATGTGCAGCGTGCGAAAATCGCTCAGGCCAACGATGAGCGCGCGGACGACCACCTTTGAGCGCTCGCCGTGACCATCACTGGCTGCGCTCAGGTTGTCGGCTGCATTCCTGACCTGCAAGACGCACGCGTCTGCGGGGCACCCTGCCTGTGCGGCGAGCGCTGGCACAGCAGGGTCCGCCTCTGACACTTTCAGGTTGAGGTACGTCGTGATGGTCACCGCTGACGTGTTTGAGAGCGTGTCGAACCGGCAGCCCGGCTTAGACCTCGGCGCGTCGGCGCACATGCAGTTGCATGACCCTGTGCAGTCGACTTGGGCAACGCCAAACAGTGGGTGGTTGCGGGGATGACTCGCCTGCAGGCCGACCGAAATGCGGTAAGGGAAGCCTGCCGTCAGCGGTATCTTCATTGCATCTTTGGAATTCAGAAAGATGCGGTTCTTCAGCTCCGCTTCGTGCGCCTCCTTCTCCTTGCGCGGCAGCCGGATGCAAAACTTAAGCGAGGCGTTGGGCTGCCTGGCCGCCCACCCGACCTTTTCGACCCTTCCGGGCTGCAGATCGGTGCGTTCAAAGCCAGCGGCCTCGCCCACCAGCGGCGCGAGCTCGTCGCCGAGCGCGCACGATACGCCGGCTTCCTCGCTTATTTGGGTGCGTGCGGCACGATCGTGACGAGCCATGCACGGGAGCGAGCGATAGATTCGCCAAATCGAGTTGAAGACAGTCCGGTGGCCCTCAGCGTTCAGGTGAAAGGAGTCAGCGCCGAAAAGATGTGGCACCTCGTCCGCATCGATGGTGACGACGTGGGCGCCCGTGGCGTTGGCTGCAAGGGCAAGCTTGTCGCGGAAGGCAAAGAGCCGATCTCGGCCTGTGCAGCCGACCACGTTCTCGCTAAAGTTCAGCCTGATACACTGCGACGCCTGTCTTGAACCTCGTGCCTCATTCTCGAAGCGCTTGCGGCCACTGACAATGTTGACGACAAAGGCGAACGCGCCGCGCGCGTGCAGCATGTGCAGCATAGCTTTGATTGAGCCCACTTCAGCCTGATCCTCATGTATGTACCCCAAATTGGGCAGGTACTCGATCGTTCCCAGCCGCGTGTCCGGAGGAATGAATAGGCTGGCGCACGTGCCGGCCAGAAGCGGGCCAGAGCCGCCGTCAGCGTTCCACTTTGCAATATGCGTGTCTCGCAGCCTGTCGGCTAGCAGCCTCGCAAACGACGGGTTGGCGCGGCCGTAATTCGTACCGCCGCGGGCGTTTAGCGAGACGGCGTTCGCACCTTGCGTGTTTGACCCTCCAAACACGGAGAACACTGCCCTCGACTTGGGCGGCAAGTCGAGGCTTTGGCAGCTGGGCGTCCCGCCCTCCAGAGGCAGCCGCGGCGGCGGCGGTGGCGCCAAAGAAGAGAGCGCGGCGGCGAAGGAGAGCATGGCGATGGAGAAGAGGCGGCGTTGGAGAGGCGAGGAGCCCCACGTTCTTTTATTTAGGTGTGCCGGTGATAGTACTAGCACGCGCCAGTTCGCACCTGTGTCGAGCCTGTCTGCTGTGAGAGAGAGTTGTTTTGGATAAATTCTTTTATTTGCAATACGAAGAAGGCCGTAGCTAAAGGGGGGATGCATGCCTCTGTGCGCGCGACCTTTGACACCCGGCCGCCGCTCAGCTCGCGTCCCACGATTTCCATCGCGCCTCTTCACGACCAGTACGCTGTGGAATCGTTTGCTCCCAGAACTATTAAGAAAACAAAATACGCGAAACCCCCACCCCCCTACCTAACTCTCCGACGTAGCCAGCCCTCTTGTGGCTTCGACGCACACGCTACTTCAGCCACAGAGTCCTGGACATGTCTATCAGAACTTCCTTGGGGGTGGGAGTCGCTAAACATATTCCCCGGGGCGGTCACCGCTGCCGCCCCCGGGGCGGTCGCCGCTGCCGCCCCCACAGGGCGATTTCGGCAAGTTTCATTATGAGTCGCCAGTTCGAACTATGAGTTGCCGATTCGACTCTCGGGGCCGCAGCCGTTGCTGCCCCCGTCCCCTCCTCGGATTCGTCAAGCGCCCGCCGTTCAAGTTTCGGGCGCTCATGCCTAAGTGAGGGTGTGAACGGGACTATGCCCCTCCCTGAGAACGAGCAAGCAGGTTTTCACACCGTTCAAACGCGGCCCAGGAGCGTCCTCGCGCCTCGCGCATTTGGCTGTGTGTTGCCTGACGAGGGTCGTGAGATCTGAGAAAGTACCGAGGTCGCGTGGAGCCGGCGAGCGCGCAGGCGTGCGTCCCTCACCCTTTGTGTACACCCGGCGCGCTGTCGCTGCAGAACGCTCCGACTCAGCCGGCCTGACTGAGGGCGTGCACACTGCGAAAAGCACTCCGAAAGGCTGCTCGGCGCGTCATGTTCACGGCAGGACCGCGGCCCGCCCACTCCGAGAGCGGGCGGGGCTTGCTCCCTCGCAAACCCAACCTCGGCGCCGAATTCGGCTTTCGCGCAGAGTCCATTGGAGACCAGTGCACGGGCGTCTGGTTCGAGGTGAGCAGCTCGTCCTCAGCGCCGCGAAAGGTGGTCCGGTACGACTCGGCGCGCCTCTTTGCCCTCCGCGGACCGTGGCGCGCCCTGTGCTCGATGACCCTCTCGGCAACCGTCCTGGGTGATGCCTCGGTCCGCAGCCAACTCGTCTACAGCAGCGTGCTTGCGATCGTGGCTGGTGCGGCCGGACCACGCATAAGCGCAGAGGTTGCCGCAGCGCTCGTGGGGCTCAACGGGATCGTCTGCGGCGGGCTGCTGTTTTTGCTCGCTCCGTTTGTTAGCACTGCAACTGGCCAGTGGTGGGCGCTGCGCGAGCAAGCTCTGAATGGGCTCTTTGGTGCCGTCAATGGGCTCAGCATCCACGCCGCGTGCTGGTTCCACTCTGGGACGGTGGCGGACTGCGCGGCACGCGCGCTGGTAAAGAGGCTCGGGACGGTGTCGCACGCCCTGCTGTGCAAGCAGGCGAGAGATGACCAGCGGCTCGACGACCTGGCGCAGCCTTCTAGAGTCCCTTGACACCGCCGGAGCGACCCTCTCCCCGCTCAGGCTGCACGCGCAATCACAGGTGCACTCGGGACTGTTGCTTCGCGAGGAGGCTGAGGCGCTCTCCTCGCTCCCCGAGCGGAGCGCTGTTATCTGGTCATGGATGACACTCTTCTGGTCGCGCGCGCTAGCGGGCGAGCTCGACGTGACGCCCGTACCCCACGCCGATCAGATGATGCCAGCCATCATGCAGCTGAGCCTCGACGGGCAGGTGCGGTGGGCGGTAGCAGGAGAGAAGGCAAAGAGGGATTCGGCTCGGGGCCGAGTGGCACAGCAAGGCGAGTACAGTACTCTGAGCGCTGAGCAGAGAGCACGTGAGCAGGCTGCCATCGGCACCTGCCTGTCCATCGCACGCGGGCAGCAGTCGTACCCGTACGTTCACCTTCTCTCCATCATCACTTCGGCGGCGCTCGTCGTCAACGCGCTGACGGTGGGCGTCGTCCTCGGGCGGCAGGCGGGCCTGGCGGAAGAGCCGGGACCGCGAGTTGCTGGCGTGCTCTTCGCCTGCGGCTGGCTGCGCGTCCTCTGCTTCACCGTTCTGCACGCGGGGCTGCTCGCCATTGGCGCTATGCTGGAGAATCCGCTGGGCAACGACTCCGCTGACCTGCCCGGCTTGAGTCACAACGCTTTCATGAAAGCCGAGGCGGAGGCTTGGAGCGCCGGCGTCGACCGCGCAAAGGCCGGACTCTGGTGGCGCGGCCTGCTCGCGCAGAGGCACAAACTATAGTCTGTGTGGCTTAATTTATGGAGCTCCTTTGTTTGTACGTGGGGTCTCTCTCTCTATATTATATCATCATGACGTATGCGCGGAGTTGTGTATCGTCTCACACATGCGGTGACCCGTTTCCGGCGTTAGCGGATTTTGGGCCCGCCCGCGCGCCCGGGCTAGGCCCAAAATCTGAAAAATGCAAACCACAAAATCGACTTCCGAAGAAAGACGGCTTAGTTTTACTTTGTGTATCATCATAACGCGGGTTGTGTAGCTTGCCACCATGCGGTACTGCTCAAGAGTGAGTGAAGTAAGGCCGTTGCTCTCATAAGTCATATCCGAGGGCGGACATCGACCACCTCGTACTGCAAGCCCTCGATGAGGACGACTTCTACGTGCCCCGTGGGCTGGAGGTATGTTAGGGGCGGGAAGAGGAACTCCGCCTCGGCGGGGAAGGCAGAAGCGAAAGAGATGTCCGGGCCGCGCTCATAGAAGGACTCGGTGATGAGCCGCAGCAGCACCGCCCTCCGGCTGGCCGAGTAGCGCATGGCGACCTCGAGGTCGGAGGTCGTGCTCATGGGCGCCAACTCAGTGCCGCCGCGCGCCATGAACTCGGCCGGTGCCGTGACATTTCTCATGCCGCGGTAGAGGCACAACCGCTGCATGGCCGTGCCGGCGTGTAGATCCGCCTCGACGGCGCGCAGCTTTCTGAGCGCCTCGCCCAAATTGGCCACCGTCACCGGCAACGGGTGCGGCTCTCCGCGCTCGTACCGATCTTGGTCGCGCATGGGGTCGTTGATGGCGGAGAAGGCGGCCGTGGTGTACAGTCGCAGCGCAACCACTTGTGCCTCCGTGAGCCTGGCGAGCCGGGCTGAAGGGTGGTTGACAAAGTCCGCGAGCCGCATCCCTCGCCGGGACGGTCTTCTCGGGAGCACGCCATTCACTATTTGGCCACGCCTCCGCCTAAATGACTGCTGGATCGTCGCCGCGGCCGCCGTGTCGCTACCACGCGCTCGCTCCTCCGCCACCACAGTGTACTCCGCTGCCAAGCGGATCGTCCGGCACTCGAGCACGTTGCCGTCTTCATCGCAGTCGCGCTTCAGCCCGTCCTGGTAGGTGAGGTCGCTTGAGCCCGCCTCGGCGTGCAGCACATACTCGAGGCACTCGCACGCGGCCGGTGTCCCCAGTGCAGCGACCTCCCTGGCGATTGCGGCGGTGCCCTCGGCGAGACCACGGTGCAGTCGACCCTCTGGCACCAGTAGATAGTGACTAATGCCCAGCGCAGCCTGCGCCGGCCGTCCAAAAACCAGCTCGTGCGCCCCCGTCGCGAACCTGCCTCCCCTCAACGTGGTAAAGGAGTCCTCCGTGTGTACGGTGTCGAGGCCGAGGCCGCTGTGCTGCACCGCCGCTCCCATCGCCCGCCGCAACTCACTCAGCTCCAACTCTGTGTCCGTTCGGCTCACCGGCACCGGCTCCCTGCCTCGGTTGCGCAGCGCGAGCCTGCTCAAGCTGGCTCGGTAGTGCCAAGCCATGCCGAGGCCTAGGGCTGCGAGCCCTCCCACTACCGAGCCCGCGATGGCGATACCGATACGGGGCGCTCCGGGATCGGCTTGTACCGTCGGCGGGTACACGGGCGGCAGTCTCGGCGGGTACACGGGCGGCAGTCTAGGAGGCGCAGATGGCGGCGGCACAGCCGGAGGTGAGGGTGAGAGTGGTGGGAGGCCCGACGGCGGCGGGGGCGAGGGAGGCGGTGGTGCCGGCTGCGGTGGTGGCGAGGGTGGCGGCGAAAAGGGTGGTGCAGAGGGCGGAGGCGTGGTTGGTGGGATGGATGGAGGCGGCGCAGAGGGCGGCGCAGAGGGCGGCGGCGCTGACGGCAACGGTGACGGCGGCGGCGCAGCTGGAGGTGAAGGTGAGAGCGGTGGCAGCCCCGATGGCGGTGGTGGCGAGGGGGGAGGCAGAGCAGGTGGCGGTGGCAGCGACGGAGGCGGCATCGAGGGCGGCGGGGACGAGGGTGGCGCAGTGGGTGGCGGCGGGAGTGGCGGCAACGACGGCGGCAGCGGGGATGGTGGTGGTACTGCTGGTGGAGGCGCTACGGGCGGGGCTGAGGGCGGTGGTATAGAGGGTGGCAGAGAAGGTGGCGCGAAGGGCGGCGGTGGCGATGGCGGCGGCGCAGCCGGGGACAACGGAGATAGAGGTGGCAATCCCGACGGAGGCGGTGGCGAGGGGGGAGGCGGAGCTGGCGGCGGTGGCGATGACGGAGGCGGCACTCGGGGAGGCGGAGACCAGGGTGGGGGACCGCGTGGCGGCGAAGTGGGCGGCGAGGTGGGCGGCGAGGTGGGCGGCGGCAAGCGCGGGGGCGGTGATGGAGAGGGCGGTGGCAAAGGCGGTGGAGGTGGTAGCGGCGCCGCGGGCGGCGGCGAGGGTGAAGGAGGTGGTGGCGGCGCCGATGGCGGTGGCGGCGGTGACGGAGAGACGTTGGGCCAGATCGGCGGGCGTGAGGGTGGCGGCGGGGACGGCGGAGGCGCTGGCGGTGGGGAGGGCGAGGCGGAAGGCGGCGGAGGGGAAGGCGAGGTGGATGGTGGAGGAGGGGAGGGCAGCGGTGCAGATGGCGGTGGCGGCGGTGACGGAGACACGTTGGGCCAAATTGGCGGACGTGAGGGTGGCGGCGGGATGGGGGAGGCCGAGGGCGGCCGCGGGTAGGGGGAGACGGTAGGCCATGTTGGCGGACGTGAGGGTGAGGCAGAGGGCGGCCGTGGGTAGGGGGAGACGGCAGGCGGTGGCCGCGAGGCTGACGGTGGAGGCGGCGAGGGCAAGGGGGAGGCCTCGACGATGTAGCTCTCGCTCGCAAGGGCCACGGACGTCAGGGCGGGCGCGAGTATGAATACGCGTTGGGCACGCCAAATGGCGAGCTCGCGTTCAAAGTGGTGCAGGGGACGCGCGCCGGGCGTATGTTTGTGTGTCGAGTTTTCGCCCATCTAATTTAGTGTTCAACGGCCCGCGTCGGCTGCCCCACGTGTGGAGTCTTGTGCTGTGTCTAGAGAGTACGCCCTCGGGTCAGGCATAAAGGGGGGGTGTATCCGTCCGTCCAAATCACTAGGAGAGTATTCTTTAGCTCCGAGTAGAGGGGGTGCGGTCTGCTGCTAGGGGGGCCCAAGGAAGCGCGAGGGAAAAATTCCGCCGCTGAGGGAAACCCGGAGTGCTGCCGTACGCCCTCGGAGACCCGTGTTATGGCCCTGCGACCGCGCACCCCCCCCACGGTCGAGGAAGAGGGTGCGCAATCTACCGATAGCCCCCGTAGCTGGTCAAAAGAAAGGAAGGTCAGAGAGGAGAGATGATACGCTCGGAAAGACAGGCGCACATTCCACACGCTCGTATGCGGCATGCCTTTGGCCCTCCGCCACAGGAGTTTTCACGTGCTCAGAACGGCAGCAGGCGGAAGCCCTGCGAGCAGAGGGGAGGGAGAGGAGGGAGCGCGGGAGGAGAGTGGGCGGGAGGGGCGAAGGAGAAGGGAGGGGTGGGGAGGCCGTGGGGCTGGGAGTGGGGCTGAGGGTGGGGGGCTCGGACCGACTTGAAGCAGAGGCGGAGCGTGCGCTGGCCAAAGGGTAAATACGAGGCGCCGCTCCAAGCGAGCGCCCCGAGCCTGTGCGCGTTGAGGAACGCGGGGCGGGGCGGTGAGGGCGGAAGGCGCGTGTTGCCAGAGTACGGCGTACGCAGGCGGCTGCGTGGCGGCCCCCAAGCGACTAACACGCATCTGAGCCCACAGCATCTAAGTTCGGCGAACTGGACGAGCACAGCAAACGTGACTAGTAGCTGTGACTGCAGCCGCAGCACGGCGAGCAGCGTGCCGCACAGCGAGAGGAGGTAGATGAGCGACGCGACCCGCCTCTCCCTCGAGCACATCAAGCGGCACATATTGCCCCATCCGACAAGGAAGCCGATCGCGCAAATCGAGAGCAGGTTCCCCAGTGTGTATTTCACTGCAAACGGGCCCGGGCTACCGAGGAGCAGCGAGGTGAGCGAGAGGAGCGAGGAGCCGAGCATCAGCAGGCCCGATACGAAGCAAAAGGCTGCACCGACGATGCGCTGCCGATATGAGAGGGCAGGCAGGCACCAGCAGCGGCACCAATACTGCAGCCGCGATGCGGGCGGGCCCATCCCGCCTCGCCCCATTACTCGCATTGCGACGGAGCCGAGGGAGCCCGCCTCCAGGTCGGCCAGCAGCGGCAGTCGCTCGTCCGACTTGCGCACGAAGAACGACGAGGCCTGCTTCCACGCGTCGGCGCCAGCACTGGTTGCGGCGCTGCTTGCGCTCGCCCACGACGCCGACGCCGAGGAGGGCGTGCTCATCCAGCGCTGCGTGCCGCACGAGAGCTTGCCGATCTGCGCGCCCAGCGGGCGATGTGACGACGTGTCGTCCATGCGAGTGACTTGTTGCCCTTCGCACTGACCTTCTCCGGGTTGGCATGAAAAGATTTTCGAGCCGGGCCCTCTCGTAGTAGGAACAAGGGAAGGCACACCACACACATGACGCCAAACACACGATTGCACGCACCGCACCGCACCCCGCACCCGCGCCCGCCGCCCCCCCGCCCCCGCCCCGCCTAGGTGGGAAAGAGATGAGGAGATCGGACAGCGAACGAAGGAGGAGCCGCAAACACGTATGGGTGGGAGGGTAAAGTTGTGCGTCACGCTGCCCGGCGTTTCTCACTTTCCGGGACAGCCCCGCCCTTGTGAGGCAGGAGGGTGTGACGACTACCCCGTACGCCCTGCCTCTTCTATCTACCCCGACGCCGACCGCCCATTCCCCCCTAGTGCAAGGATACGGTCCAGATAATTGTCGTCACATGCATCCTGGTCATCACTGCATGGCACAGGGCGCCTTGCCTGGGGCAAGGCAGAAAGCTTCAGGAGAATGGATGCTGCCGTGTCAGTCTCAGTCTTGTCCATCGATCTCGGCGCTCGGTGGGGCGGCGGGCGAAAACCAGGAATACGGACGCGGGGTGTCGCCGCCTCCTGGAACGAAAGAGCTCGCCTTCTTTTGCTGTGAGACAGAGTTGTTTTGTTTAAATTCTTTTGCTCTCGTCAAATATAACGCACGGGCCCTCAGCGGAGCTGGGAAGAGGACCGCCGCAAGCGGCGTGGCGTGGAGCGGTTGTGCATCTCCCTCCGGGGGCCCCTCTGCGCCGGGGAGGCGTTGTTGGAGGCTAGGACGCAAGCGTCCGTCGCCCTTTTCAAACTCGGGGCCCACTCCGCTACGCTCCGACCCGAATTTGGAGGGCCTAAAAGTTTAAGGTGTTGCTGCGCAAAAGGGGTCGGACACCGGGCGCAGCTCATGCTAAGAGCTAGAAGAGGAGATATAGAGAACAACCACCCTGTCCCGTTATTGCGTACACCAACACCACAAAACGCTCTCTCTCTCCTGTCCTCACTCAGGGGGGTCACAACTACCAAGTCCCTCGACTAGCTGCCACAGGGCGCAGCTGCCACAGGGCGCAGCTGGAGACGCTCCCCCTCAATCGGCATCCACCCCCACCCGCTCCAGCCCCACTTCTGCTGCCGAGAGAGCTGAATCGAAGCAAGCGAGCCATTGCATCTTGGCGTGCTCCTGGAGCGCGGCTTTCTGCGGCCACGAGCACGGCGGAGTCGGCGTCGTAGCGCGCATCGTTCCCGCTCATCGCCCATTCCTCCCGTGACGTGTGTCGGCCGCGATTCGATGTCGCCACCTTCATCGCCAACGAGGACTCCCTCGACTGCAGGGGGGCTCCGGCGCGGGGAGGGACTCCGCCTGCTGCGCTGGCCGACTGCGCCCTCCTCCTCCATGGGCTCGATCCGATTCCGCAGCGGCGGTGCTGCGCGGGAGGCGGCCGCGGGCACGCTGGGCTCGATCAGGAGCTTTCCCTCAGTTGCTCCGAAAGCACGGATTTGGCGGACGTTCTGCTTTCAACTTTACGTCTTGGCACCAGCTGAAGGCTTGGGTCCCACATCGCCGGATTCGTGCACGGTATTCGGATTTTGCTATTTGCTCGTGTGGGGGTATATCGCAGATTTGTCAATGGTACCGCGTCTGCGACGCGGGCGCCTTGCGGGCAGAGCCCTTAGCCACCCTTTTATCTTGCGCGGTCAAAAGGCTCCGCATGGGTACAATGGACTATTTCTTGAGGATCATTTCCTACTCATCAGAGCCGCTGCTAACTAAGGGTACGCGTATGCTGCCCAACGACGGGCCAAGATTCTATCACCCCGCCGCTCCTCCCGCTCGTCGCTGTCGATGTACTCGTACGCATCCTCACGCGCCGTGTACGCATGCATGCACGTCCTCGTTGAAGGGCTCGTGACCATCCCACTCGTCCCTCGCCAAGCCCAAGCTTACGCGCAGCGGCGGTGGCGGCGGGGTGGGTGGGCGCTCGGCAGCAAGGAGGCACTCAGCAGCCTCGAAGAGGCACGCCAAGGCGGCCTGCGGGCACGGCCCAACACTCGCGGGAGTGTGGCAGCAATATAGGGGGATCCCGGCGGACGCCCCAGGAGCCACACAGAGCTTGCGTCCGGGGGGGTGGCTCTCTGTAGGCCCCGTCCCGGCCGGGGCCGGCTGAGATAGTTCACCGGCGTCTCTCCTCTTCCTTCTCCCCTTCTTGTATGCTTTGCACATCGCGTCGATTCCTTTTCGCGTGAGCACCAGCCTGAAGCCCGCCCAGCATCTGAACCGCTCCCTAAGTCGAAGGAGCATCATCAGTCTCACCCACTTCGCTCTCTGCCCACCGTCTCCGCTCCCTCCCGCTTGAGCCGCCGTCGCGGCCCTCGTTCGTCCCACTGGCTGTTGGCCCGTCCCTGCGTTGCCTGCGTTATCCCTCCTCTGCGACTCCCTCAAGGCCGGCCGAGCCTCTTTCCACCCAGTGAAGAGCTTCCTCAGCCACTCGATGTGTTCCTCTCTCTTCATTATGCGCGCCGTAGCCTCATCATTGAGCTGGATCCACCTCTGCACCGCGCCCGTCGCCGCCTCGGCCACGACTTGCAAGTTCCTCGTGACCCCGGCGCCAAGGTCCCTCCAGCTCTTCTCCGAGAGATCATCTACCAGCGCCGGCAACACCCCCCCGACGGCTGGGGCTAGTGCATCGTACCCGTCCTCATCCAGCACCCTATACAGTAGCGTGAGCCCTTCAGCGCAGCGACATGCGCTATCCTCAGCGTCTTCAGCGTATCCTTGGAGTCGGGTGCCGCCTGGGCTACTTTGCTGATCGCCGTCCCCGTCTGCGCTCGCGCTACTCTGAGGAACCATCTGGCCTGCTCCCTATTCCCCAGGCAGGCGCCGCTAAGCAAGTGCGCCATCGTCGCGAGCCGCCGGCCGAGCCGCCGCCGGCCGAGCCGCCGCCGGCCGAGCCGCCAGACTGCGGGTGCGATGCCTCGGACCCCTCTCCGTCGTTTTCGCCGCGCGCCGCCTCGGGCTGCTCGGCGGCAGCAGCAGGCGAGGGCAAGTAGTAGTCGATCGTCGCCTGCAGCGCCGCCACCTGTTCTGGCGCGAAGATACAGAGCGGCGGCACGTTGCGCCAGCTAGGAAAGCGCCCGCTCGTGTCGACGCCAAAGCGCCTCTTTTCGGCTTCCAACGTCGCGAGGGTGCGCAGGACGGTGTCGAACCTGAGCGACTCCACGAGCCCCTCCTCGTACTTCTCCATGACAATTATGTACTTCAAGGCGAGCTGCGCGCGCTCGTGTTTGGTTTCGCCTGCTCGCCCACCTAGGCGGGCTCGTACATGTGTATCTCCTATTTATGTATCTAAAAAGTGAGTGCAGAAGATTTTGGGGGGGGGGGGGGGGTACGAGTTGGCGGGACGAGGGCGGCGAATTTGGCACAGAGCTCAGAGCCGACCAGTCGGAGTGCCGTGGCACTGCGTCCGCTGCCGCTGGCTGCAGCTGGCTGCCGCCGGCTGCCGCTGGCTGCCGGGCGCCCGCCGCAAATGGAAGACGAGGACTACGTGTTGGCGAGGGGCACGGGATGCCGGCCGGGGATGGCGATGAACGACGGCAACGACTTGACTGACACGGACAGCCACTGGCACGAGCTGCCGCCGCTGCAGATGGGCGACCTGTGCATCGCTATGGAAGAGCTGCTGGGGGATGCTGGCGAGGCGGGCGGTGCGCGTGTGGTGACCGATTGCGACTTTGAGGCGCTCTGCCGGATGGAGGTGACGTTCAAGCGGAAGAAGGGCGAGTACTTCGCGTGCTACGAGTTTGGCAATGCGCTCACTCCGGACTCGGACCAGATGATTCGTGGTGGCGGCGGCCGCGGGGGCCGCTGGCACACGAGGCGCTCGCCGCCTCCGCCGCGACGCGGTGAGGCACAGAGCATGGAGAGCCGAGCGCATCGGCGCATCGGGCCATCGCGTTGCTGTCAGGGCCTCGGCGACGGAGAGCGGGGCGGAGGAGGACGAGGCCGGGGCGGCGTGGAAGGGAGGAAACCTTCCCGTTTGAATAGTGCGGGCGCTGCCGGCCTGCCCGTAGTTTGTAACATGAGCGCAGTATAATTTACGCCATTACGGAATCTTAACTACAGCCGATTAATTGAAAGCCTGCCAGAGGCGTGGCTAGCCACCCTCCGAGGCGCCGTTCTCAATCGCCCTCGCCCAATAGATTGGCAGGAATGCGTGCGGACGAGCGAGCTGCCTGGAAATGCATGGACATGCATGAATGATGACGGGCAGGGCAGGCGATGGGTCGCACCCACACAAGGTGAGGCGCCGGTCTTCGAATGGATGGAAACCGGAGAGCTCAGGGCAACAACGCAAGATGAGACCGGAGCGCCGAGCCTCGCAACGGTGAGGGAAAGAGGCGCGGGCGGATGGTGCGAAGTGGAGATATGGGAGGACGGTGGACAATCCTCTGCGAGCGTCACACGCGAGGAGTGGGGGCCGGAGTCGCGCCGAGCCCGGGCAGAAAAGGGGGCGCCACGGAAGCTCAAAAGGTTGGTGTGCGGCGGGCCGGTGATAAGGGCGGCCCTCGTGCAGCGGACCGCCACGACCAGCGAAGGATGGGAGATTGCGGCTAGCCCATCCTAGAATTTACGCTTGATAAACCAGCCCGTCTCACTGAGTTTGAAGCTCGCCCGTCTCACTCTTTATGCTCCGCAACGAAACCAATTCGTATCGAGAGTTTTCACGATCAGTTCCGTTATAGCCCCGAGCAGGAATCGCCCTAGGGTCAGTTAACAGTTTTGCTGCGGCTCTCGCGTATGTCGCGTCTCGGTGCGCCGCGGTCGCGGTTGAGCGGCACCGGCAGCGGGGGCCGGGGGGCCCACCCACCACCGCGAACACGGAACAGCCCCAGCCCCCAAGGCTGCTAGAAAAGAGAGGAGATAAAGAGGTCGATAAAAATACGCGCGCCGCTGCGGCGCGCGCCCTTACAAAGCGATCCTCGCTGTCGCCACGCTGCTGCGAGACGCGCCGCAGTCCGGCGGGTCTGCGCGCGACCATCACGCGGCCGGTCAGCCCATTCGCAGCTGGTAGTCTCCGTTTTGCGTGATGTAGCGCACCCACGGCAGCGCCTGGTAGCCCGATTTCTCGATGATCTTCAGGTATCGCACCTGGATCCCCGAAACGGTAAAGTACGGAATCTCGAACTTGACGGTGATCGGCGGCTTGTCCTTCTTCTCCTCCTCGTTGGAGACCGACGGTAGCCCAAAGTGCGCGCGCATCAGGTACTCCTTGCCGCCGTGGAACTGCTTTATGCTCCTGCGGGTGCGCGGCGCGGGGGCATGTGGAACGCAAGGAGGCGGCGGCCGCGTGGGAACGCAAGGAGGTGCATTGGGCGGGGGCGGCCTCGAGGGGGGTGGACCCCACGGGGGGTGGACCCCCCACACACCCACTCGCGTCGCGCTCTGGCGCCTCATCTCGGCGAATCTTTCGGCGAATCTCGGCTAGTCGGTCACCACACAATCGCGTCGCGCTCCGGCGCGTACTTGACGGTGCCAATCGACGTCTTGAAGGAGGGCGTGTCGGCGTCGGCGGGGACGGGCACGACGATCTCGACATTGTTAGCCGTCGAGCGCTGCTTAAACTGCGACTTGGCCTTGATCATGTACTCGATCCGCGAGTGCGAGTGCGGCTCCACGACCGCCTCGATCCAGATGAGCGGCTTGACCTGCGTGTTGAGCCGATAGCTCATCAGCTCGAACTCGCCTGCGCGCGCGGCGGGGGGGGGGGGGGGGGCTCAACCGTTGGCTCTCGGGTGCCCGCCGTTGTGTCCGTGGTGCTTCGCGCTCTCGGATGTCTCACGGGCGCGTCTAGGATGCGTCTCGGCTCAAACGGACCATCGGGCGGGATGAAGGAGATCGTGCGGTCGTTCTCGAAGCGCGCGAGCCGGACGCACTGGTGGAACTTAATGTCCTCCATCTCGACCGCCTTGCCCTTGGAGAGCCCGCGCCCGCCCGTCCGCCGGCCGGTCGCCTCGAAGAGCAGCTTGTCGTTGAGGCCTGCCCACGTCGTGGGCGCGTCGTGGGCGGTTCGTGGCGGTTCGTGGTCGTGTTTCGCCCAAGCTTGAGCTCCGGCAGGCAACCCTGGGACAACTCTCAGATAACTCTCGGCGCGTCGCGCGGGTCTCTCGCACCGAGCTTGAGCTCAGGCATGCCGGACAGGTAGGAGCGCATTTTGAGCGAGCCTATGCGACACGTCGTGGATTGTCATGGACGAGTGCGGACAGGCGCATCGACGAGTACGTGAGCGCGCCGAGGATCTCGCTCCGCAGCAGCGTGCCGTTGGCGGCAACCAGCAAGTTGAGCCGCTCGACCACGTCGAGGAAGATCTCGTTCTTGCGGTGCTTGATGCCCTCGGAACGCCACGAGACCGCGTTGGTCACAGCCATCGGCGGCTTGACCACCTGCCGAGAGGCGCGCGCCGATCAGGTGCGGCGGCCAGGCAAGTTGCCGACGTCTGATGCGGCGGGTGCAGCGCGCCTCGAGCTTGTGCGCCTCCTGCGTGATGTACTCGCGCAGAATCTTTGGCTCTGAAACCTGTGGGGGGAAGCCAATGGGTTGCGGGGCAGGTTGGCCGTGGCCAAAGAGTCTCGGCGTGTGAGACGCGCGAGTCTGTTTCGTGTGCGCGTGGCCCGTCGCGCACCACAGGGACGTGTGTAAGACCGACCGATCGACCGCAGGTGTGGCCACCACCTCTCGTCCATCTGGCAAAAACCTCGCGCGTTTCTGGGAAGTGTCTGGGACGAGTCGCGCCTGCGGGTAGCCAAAGTCCATCATCTCGTCCATCAGCTCGTAGGTAATGACGAAATTGTCGCGGATCGACTCCTCCTCCAGCTCCTTGAAGTAGTCCTTGAAGACCTGCCGCGCAAAAAAGGGGGGGCGTGAGGCTGCGCCGTCCCACACGGCGCGCCGCGCAGAGACGCCCCAGCGCAGCTGCGGCGCTGGCCAGGGCAATGGAGCAGCGGCCGCGCGCCTCGACGAGGCGGTAGAGGAAGAGGAGGATCATCGCGGCGTTGGAGTTGCGCTGCGTCACCGCCATAATGTACAGGTTGTTGTACTTTATGTAGATGTAGGTTGTGCCTGTGGGAGAGAGCGTGGCGGCTCAGCAAAAGCGCAGCCGCTGCGGCAGGGAAATGCGGTGGCGACGCACCGTGCTCGAGCCACACTGGGCGCTCGTCATTGGCCTCCGCCTCCAGCACGTGCCCACTGAAGCGTTCGACGCAGTTCATCGGCACGTCCCCTCTGTAGTTGCGAGAGATTATCACCTTGCCCTTCATGTCGAGGATAAAAACCGCAGACGCCGTCATCTTGGCCGCTGGTGCGGCCTGCAAGCGGGACAGGCGCGCGCGGCGCTGAGAGAGAGAGAGGCGCAGCCACACGCACGCAGTCGCGAGCGGCGACGCGCCTGCTCCAGGCAGGCTTGTGGAAATCCTTGCGCCCGAGAGCAGTGACTGGACCTGAGAGCGCAGCAAAGGGGTCGGCTGCGAAGCCTATTGGCGACGAGCCGTCTGTTCGGGCGCGGCGGGACGGTAACGCGGCACGGGGGCGATGTTGCGGCGGTTGGGTTGGGGGGGGGCTGGCGCGGAGAGCCACCCTTGTGCCTTGAGCTCTCTGTGGCGGCGCGCAGGAGTTTGCAGGGTGCGGAAAAAAATTTGACGTGCCGGCTGGCGCCGATCGTCCTTCCGAGATCCTGCTCGTGCAGGTGGGGACCCTGTCCTTCTCCCACCCCTCGTTTCATGGCATGTCCGTTTTATTTATTTATACGGGACTGGCGCGCACTGGCACTAGGTTAGTTAGGTTAGGTAGGAAGGTGAAGAACAGCCAGGCAGGCTCGGACTGGACACCAACGCGGTATGGGTGGACGCTAGACAGATGATTACGACACGCACGAGCGACACACAGACAGCACGGCGCGCACACAACTCGGCTTGTTTTTCTTTTCAGTCCGCACCTGTGTCGAGCCTGTCTGCAGTGAGAGAGAGTTGTTTTGTTTAAATTCTTTTTATCAAATGTGCCGTATCGGGCTTCCGCCAGTCCACGGACCACGCCCTTGTCGTGGCTCGTGCCAGCTGTGAGAGACTTTTGAAGAGGTTGACGTAAAAAGGAGACTGTAAGGTCTTAGGATGGAGAAGCTGTGGAAGGAGAGTAAGTACCACCACAATGCACAAACCCACACACAAGAAATCTCTCTCAAGAAAATTGGGCAAAAACGGATGATTTCGGGCATCCGTAAAAATATCTGAAGATCCCAATATAGGATTCTCCCCAAACCTTGCTCAGCTGATCCAGCACGGGCCGTAGGCCAGCCCTGGCCAAAGAAACCAGCACCTCATTGGGCTTCCCTGAGCGTCACAGCTCGGTGATCGCGCCGGCCGGACACCACTGTAACGGCCGTTCCGGGCGTTTGAACGCGACCTTCGGGGGCAAAGACATGGGCTCTATGGCTCAGACTGGACTCCTCTTGGTCCCTTCTGATGCCCTAGGCCACACCTGGACCTTACCTGGGGCTCTAGGGGCCGGGCAGGGTTTGCCCCCCGAAACTGGCATGGGGGACCTTTCAAGGACAGGAGTAAATAAATAAACAAATAAAACGGTCAAACAGAGAAGAAGATGAGTACTGAGACGAGATGGGATTTAGGGACATGCACATGACATGTGCACCCAAGGGGGGGGGCGTGCCGGTCCTTGAAGCGTGCTCGACCTCGTCGTGGCAACCTGCACGGCAGCGCTGGTAGGCGCGATGAGCGTCGTGCCACCTGACCCGAGACGGGTCGCAGGCGTCGTACCGAGCGCGTCGAGACTGTGTTATGATGCGCTCTGTACGGGTGAGTCACGTCGGCGTCAAAGGAGCGACGTGCGACCTGTCAGCGCTCGCCGCTCGCCGCCGCCCTGCCCTGCCCTGCCCTCGCACAAACAACCAACACACCCAACACACACACACACACACACACACACAACTCCTTGCCCCCGCGCCCTTCCGCCTCACGCCCTGCGCCTCACGCCGCGCAACCCACGCACGCCCCACCCCACGCCCCTCACCTCGCGCCTCACGCCTCCCTCCCCGCCCTCTCAGGCATTTCCCCTCCCTGCTGCTCGCCGACTCCCCCTCCCCCCGCATGATCGACGACTACCCGTCCTTCAGCGACGTGTGAGCTCTGTGTCTTGATTTGCCAACAATACACCTAATACAAGGGCACACAGAAAAGAATTTTGCAACGCTCTCTCCGCACCGCCCTGTCCTCGGCTTTGCCAAGCGCGCCGCCGCCGCCCCCCGCCCCCCTTCCTGTATCCGCCGATGCGAAAGCGGGACTGCCCTCGCACCAACCGGGTCCGGGCTCCCACCGTCCGCAGATGATCAAGGTTGGGCGCTTCGAGATCGCCACCGAGGAGCTCCTCGGCTCAGGCGGCTACGGCAAGGTTGTTGCCCCCTCTCCATCGCTGTCAGCTGACGGCCGCCGTCAGCTCGCCCTCACCGCAGCTTCTCCCCTCAGTTTTTTTCGCCGTCGCAACGCCACCGCCACCCACGCCTCACTCGACCTGCATTCTCCTCCGCTGCAGGTCGTCGCCGCGCGCGACTCCAAGAGCGGCGAGCGGGTGGCGGCAAAGCTGGTGGATGCGCGGAAAATGCGCAAGGAGGCCGTGCAGCACGAAGTGGGGCTGCTCGAGATGCTCAAGCACCCGCACATCGTCGGCCTCCGCGGCTTTGAGGCCGTCTCCCGCGGCGACTGCGTCATCTTTATGGAGTTGGCGGCGCACGGCGCGAGACACTTCCGAGACACCTATCGCGCAGTGTCGCCCACACCACTCGCTACGCTCTTTTCTCCGCCGGCCCATGTCTCCACCTCCAACCCCCGACGCCTTTTTGCAACGCCCGAGCGGCAGCGCCCGTGCAGACGCGGCATGCCCTCCGCCCCAAGCTGCCCTCACCGCCGGGTAGTCAGCCACGCAGCATCACGGGGCGTGCATTGTTGGCATTCCTTCCGCCCTCCTCCACACACAGGCGAGCTCTTTTCGCGTGTGCTGCAGCAAGGCCCGCTCACGCAACGCCACCCCCCCCACCTCCGACGCCCCCTGCCGGCTCCTCGCCACATGGGCTCCGCCTAACGCCTGGTCATCGCTTGCCCAGCGCCATGCACAGTCGAGGACGGACGCACAGCGACACGTCCGCGACACGTCCACGATGCGCCCATCTCCAGGCTCGCTCACCGAGGAGGACGGGCGGTGCTACTTTGCGCAGCTGATGTCGGCGGTGCGTGCACACCATGCACAACGGCGTCGTCGACGGCATGTCCATGTCCTGTCCATGCCTCGTGCCGCAGGTGCAGTACATGCACGACCAGGGCGTCATACACCGCGACCTCAAGCTCGAGAATGTGCTGCTTAATCACGCCGACGACTGCAAGGCCTCCACGCGTTTGCACACTCTGCGGCTCCACCCGCACTATTCCCAAGCGGCTCCACAACACATTGCTGTGGCTCACACTCCCGCGGCTCCACGCAGCCGCACACTCCTGCAGCTCTGCACTCAGGTCTGCGACTTTGGCCTCGCCCACCTCTTTCGGCGCGAGCGCGGCAAGATTGTGCGGCGTTCAACGAGAGCGGCTCAAAGGCGCACCTCCCCCAAACTCTCTCGGGAGCCTCAAATTATATAGGTGCGCGAGCAGCTCAAGGAGATTTGTGGCTCAAAGTCGTACGCCGCACCTGACGTGCTCGTCGGTCGCGGCTACGACGGCGCGGCGACGGACCACGGAATCGTGCGGCATTTGTTCCGAGCCCCGAGCTTCTCGAGAACTCCCCATAGGCGCGGCAACTGACATTTGGTCGTGCGGCATTTGCTTGTTCGGCTGTCTCGCCGGTTTCTTCCCGCTGGACGGCGCGTGCTATCGCAGAGATATCGTTGAGCCCAGGCTTGGCCCGCTCTGCCGCTGTCGGATTGTGACTCTTCCGCGCTAGCAGCAGCAGTTGCGACCCGTCGAGGTGCCCCTTTCCACGACAAGGGCAAATATCAGAGCCATGATGACAGCGGTGTTTCACCCGCCCGGCGCAGGCGCGACAACGCAGGATTGGCGATTCGTGCGCGTGTGCAAGGTTTCGAGACACACCCGCGCTCGTTTTGGCGGATCCAGAAAGCACATCCTCACCTATTCGGGGGTACGCGCAATCTTAGGCCGTCATCCAGGGCCATTCGCTTACGCGCACCGTCTTCAGCTTCTACAACCGCGAATGCCCGCTCTCCGCAGAGGCCGCTACCCCAATCGACGGTGGGGCCATCTCGGGCTCATCTCAACTTGTCTCGGTTCATCGTGCGTTAGGCGGTCCACCTAATCGACGGCGTGTGCCTACGCTCTCCACCCACCCCACCCTCGCGCAAGCGATGGGAGCCTCAGCCAGCCTCGGCGTAGGCATGCTCTCGCTCAACCCGACGAAGCGTTTCACCATAACCGATATCCTGTCCCACCCGTGGCTGCGCAAGAGGCGCGCCGTCTCGTTCGGGCAGGTGCCGTTTCTCACCACCATTGCCTCCGCTCACCGCCACTCCCGAGCCCGCCGCCGTCGCCATCGCTTACATCTCCACCACCGCCCCGCTGCCCTCGCCTCCGCCACTAGTGGCCGTTCCGTCGCCTCCGCGGCCGTTCCGTCGCTTCCGCCCGCACATTTCCGCACTTCCCCGGCTGCTGTTTGTTCCGACTGTGATCCCAACGGACCTACAGTTGTCGCCCCTCAAGCTGCTCTCAAGCCTCCCCCCCCCCCCCCCCCCCAGGAGAACATGCGCATCCCCGAGTTCAAACGCAAGGGAGTGATCAGCGATTTGCCCGACTATCGCACGCCGTACCGCACTTCGGTCGCCGCCGCTGCCGCTGTCGCCGCCGCCACCGGCGCGGGCGGCAGCGCCGGCTTCGTGGTGCCCACGGGCGGGCAGACAATAGGGCACCAGGAGAGTATGGATTTGGAGGAGTACGGCCGGTGCGCCTCGCCCTTGCCTTCCGCACAATCACCACCCCATCGCGACCACGCACGTGCTTCACACACACCAGCACGAAACACGCCTTCAGGTTGAGACATGAGTCGGCGGGCGAGCTACCCAACTACCGCGGCAGCGCGGGCTCGGACGCGCGCATTTCCTGGATCGAGGCGACGCGTCACCGCCGCCATCCGACCCGAGTAGGTTCTTTCACGCGCTTTTGCTCTGAATAGGCGACCGCCGTCGCGCCCGATCTTGGGCCGAGCTCCTCCGAGGGGGCCGGCCCGCCCCTCTCTCTCCAGCGGCAGCACGCTTTCCTGGGCGCCCTCCCTGAGGGCGACCCGAGGCCGTGACATGGCGTGAGCTTTTGGTTTTGTGCGCTACGCGTTGGACCAATAGTACGCGGTCGCGGAGCGTGATCCCCTTTCCGCGGAGTAGTCATGATGTTCTGAACTTCTGATGACGATAGCTCGTCTCGCCGTTACGCCGAAGTCTTCATCTCATGACTCATCGCGGCCACGGGCCACTCCGAGATGACCCGTGCGCTCTACGTGCCAAGCCCAAGGTTCGGTCCTCGGCGCGCTCGGGGGGGCCAGGGGGATTGATAATGTGTCATTATTGGGTATCCTTTGTCGATGGACGCCCAACAGTTTCGATTTCCCTCCTTAGCGCCCCGGGTAGAGCGTGGCCTCCCCTGGAGCCTGCCACGCCCGTTCTGTCTAAGCCCAGGGTTCAGCTTTCCTGTTGATCCTTATCGGACTGCGGACTGGGGTGCGAGTTCCATCTCACTGTCAGTGTGGCGTCGCCGGCAGTCATTGGCAGCGGTGCTACACACACTACGCCTTCATTCGTTTCCAAAGGAGTGTTTTCTTTTGACAGGTCGAGAGCTCGGGAGATATTTGTCTATGCGGGATGTTTTTCTCTTTTTCGGTTTTCTTTTTTGTGGAAGAAGCGAAGAAGGTGCAGGCCATGCATGGCTGGCTAAGGTGCAGGCGTGCGAGGGCGCAAGCTGCGTCGTGCGGGCTGCTAGCTGGGTGCTCACTTGTGTTGTAAGCTGCTGTTTTCTCAGGGCGCGGGCGGTCGCGCAGTGCGTGAGCCGCGCGGGCGTGTGTAAGTGTATTGTTGCACAGGAGTGCACAGGCATGAGGGGTGAAGCATTCCTGGCCGAGCCGCCCGGGAGCGCGCGCGACGTGCCACGCGCGCCTCGCCTGGTGGAACGGGGCTGTCGCGGGGTGCTGTCAGCCGCGCAGTGATCGGGCGGCGCGAGCGTGCGTGTGTGTTGAGTGTCCAGCAGGCCTGCTAGCAGGCTGTGCAGCAGATCTGGTCGGGTGGCGGGGCGTGTGCGCGGCGGCCGCCGCGCGCGGCGTGCCGCCGCGCGCGCCTCGCGCGGTGGAGCTGCGTCGTGCCGGGCGCGGCGCGCTCTGGTACGGCATGGTGCCTGATGCAGTGTGCAGGCGCCTGGCAAAAGGCGCGCGCGCGCGCGTCGCGGCGTGAGTGGTCGTGCGTCTGGCTCTGGTGGTGCGAGAGGCGCGTGGCTAGTGCGGGACAGCCATGGGGCGCCAGCACAGGGCAGACGCACATGGCACAGGCAAATTTGCGCTGCGCGTGTGTTTGCGTGCGCGCGGGGACGTACGAGCGGATTTCACGCGGTGTGCGTGGAGAAGGGCATGAGAGTGGCCGGCCGCGCGTGGCTCGGCGCGTGAGAGTGCGTGTGCCCGAAGGCGAGAAGGGGCCCGAAGGCAGCTGACTAGACTTGCGCCCCGCATCAACGAGGCTTACAAGAAAAGTCAGGGCCTGCACATAAAGCCGTCATAGAAGACTGCGGCCGCCCCAGCAACTGAGCGTCTCGCTGGCGGACGGGGAGAACACAACGAAGGGACGTCCGAAACGCAACACAAGAAGGGACGCACGCACGTGTCCATCACCGGGATGAGATCGGGAGATACACACATCTGCCGAATATCTCCCGCTGGCATAGACCATAGTTTATTTGTCGCCGATCTGCAGCGGTTAGAACCTCGCGACTGGCTAGGTAGCCGCCCATCGGAGCGCCGCCTCGCCGGGGTCTCGGCTCTGACGAGCCATGCTAGCTCCGGCCGCAGCCCCGCCCAGCCGCCCTTAGTTCGTCCCCTCAGTTTAGAGAAGACTAATCCTGGGGGAAGCAACCGTCTCTGGGGGGCGGGCCCCCCCGGCCTGCACTGTGATTATTATTTGCTTGGCCGATCTCGGAGTCCGTCTCGATCTGGAGGAGACGGGTCATCCCCGTGTGCCGTGTGAGGACCAGATCGCACATTCACATTGTCGTACTCGTAGCCCTCCCGGCGGCGGCGCCGGCGACGACCACTGAGACGTGAGAGAGGGAGAGCGCGCGCGCGGGGCGTTTTTGTTGTATGACACCGCCCGTCCCGCACAGAGAGCGAACCGTCATTGCGCATTCCGATAGTGTGGGTCACCGCTTAACGTATTTGTGCCGCCGCGCGCGCCTTGGGACGTGTCCGTCTTCCAAGTCTCGAGATCCCACCCACATCGATCCCCTCCACACGCGCGCGCGCGCAGCACACATCGTAACACGTGTCTATGCACACACATTGAGGAGCGCGCCGCGAGTAGGGAGGGGTGGAAGCCCCCGCCGCGCCGTCGCGCGCCGATGGAGGCACGCACAGTGATCCGTCTGCCTGTTTGTGCCGCTGTCGTATGAGTGTTAGGACTTAGGTACGTTGTTAGCTCAAGACACAGAGCTCACACAAAATCACAGTCGATGAGCTGTCGATGAGTGACATTCAAAACGGCAACAATGTACTCAGACAGTTGCTACTTCTGGCATCATCGGAAGCCCTCATCGGGGAATGGCGATTGATTGCACGCAGTGTAATGCTCCCAAGCCATCTGAGCGTCTCGGTCAAGACGCGTTGCAACACGATCGTGCATGTGCCGTTTATCATTGACCCGATTGTCAACCAGCACACATGGTTCGTCGGATGTCTTGCAGAGGAAGAGAAAGCACGGGGTGCCTCTGAAGCCCCTTGCATCAATGCAGTGGCCATTGGGGGTAGCGTGCAACGGTCGGTGCTGTCGGTCTCCCCACCCCGTGCAGAACCACTTTTGCTGCACTGGGATGTGCTGGCCATCGACGATCACTTCATTTGCACCGGGAACGTGTGGGTAGTCGCAAACTAGCTTGTGTTGCGCCCGGCGCGCCATAAACATTGGGTTGATGATCGCCGGCCAAATCGGCTTGAATGGGCTAAGTGAGTGCCTGCCATAGACGAACAAGCTGGTTTGGTTGTGTAGCTTGTCCTTTGCGGTGCGTTGGTCATTGACCAATGCTATCAAGGGCCACAAAGACGTCCCGTGGCTATGCACTTCTGGTGTTGAACGAGTTGTTGTTCCGTCGAGCGCCAACCTCACGCCGGCAAGAATGGTTGAGTGGACGTCCATCAAGGAGACGGGCGCGCTGACGACCTGCTCACTTCGAATCACTCCCGGCCAACTCAAGATGAGGGGAACCTTGCGCACTCTCTCTGCGAAGTGATTGTGGAAGTCCGTCTTGTCCATCACACCCCCTTTGTAGTGGTTTCCAGTCACCTGCTCAGGAGTCCACGTAGCGCCATGGTCGCTGAAGAATAGGACCAGTGTACTCTGCCGTAATTTCAGCTCTCCCAGGGCCTCCAGGAGGAGGCCGAACAGAAAATCCGATTGCGAAACTTGGGCGTGGTATAATGCGGTGCCAATCTCTTCCATGGTGACTCCAGCCACTTTTTCGGATCCCGACATCCAATCGAGCAAGACGGGGTAGGCCGAAATGAACTGTTCGAACGTCTCCGGCGGTCCATGTGGACTGTGAAGTGACAGCGTCAAGGCAAACGGGGCGTGGTCTGGTTCGATTGCCAACGATCGCAGTGCCGCGACGGCAGCCTGCGTGTACACGTATTCTTCACTTGTGTTGAACAGCGATGCTGGCTTGATGGCACCCACTCCTTTCCCTTCGACCCGTCGAGCGCTGGCCATTTGTGGATGGTCCAAGTTGATGCACCGACAATCTCTGTTTGAAAGGTGTGGGCCGGGCATTTCAAATGTTCGGTTGCGGTAGTGAGCCTCCAACTCGATCGGGCTCTCTGCAGTCGATGGTTGCACGTGGGCGTCTCTGCGGGCTTGCGCTTCGCGGGCTTGGAGACGCGCACTTTGCGTTTCGGATAACTTCATGTGTATGTAGTAGCTCTTACGTACATTCCAACCCAGTGAGCGCGGCAGTGATGACTGCCCCATCCTCTCCGAAGATTCGTTCACCGGCTTCTCCGACTGCGCTGATTGGTAGGGCCCCCAAGGGCCTAGAAATCGCGCCTCCCTCTCCCTTGTCTCCCAGTAGCTAAAAGTCGTCACATTCCCAGAGGAAGGAGGACTGCATACGAACGACTCTCTATCTGGCTGCCCAGATCTAAAATTAGAGCGGCCGCGGAAGTGGGGCCGTGCACGCTCGTGCAGACGCCGTTCACCCGCCCAGGCTTCGGCGACAGCAATTGCGCAGAATACAACCAGACCGCTGGCAACGACGTTGCGATCACGTATCGGGACTCGGTCCGCGAGTTCTACCCGCACTCTGGAATGGTTGGCGTTGGCAGGCGCATTGCCTTCGAGCAGCCACAGATACCGAAAACCCCTCTCACGGGAGCCACGCGATGGAAGCCCAAGACGGCAGACAAGTTGAATCTGCTGATGATCATATCTGACCAGCATCGCTGGGACTGCCTGGGTGAGGCCGGCAACACCATAATCCATACGCCGAATTTGGATCAGCTTGCCAGGGACGGTGCGCACTTCACCAAGGCCTACACCGTCTGCCCAATTTGCGCCCCGTCCCGAACCAGCATGTTGGCCGGCCAAAGTCCTGAGCAGACCAAAGTACGAGGCAACGGGGACCTTACCACAGCTCCTCGCCGGATGACCTACGACCGCGTGCTCCTCGAAAGCGGCTGGAGTGGCGAATACAAAGGCAAGTACCACTCTCCCTATCAGTATACGCGGGACGAGCATGACAAGACGTACTACAGCCAGCCTGTGCAATGGATGAATGGCAAAGGCCCGTCAAACCCACCAAAAGGCATTCAATCGCTCACTGATACGTACAGGTCTTACCTCGACTTGCATGAGCCCCTGCAGCAGCTGCTGCCGGGCCAACTGTTGGATTCCTGTTATCGGCGGCCGTACTGGGCAGATGTGGCTGATCTCCGATACGAGCAGGCCTTCAACAAATCTCTTCTTGCGCTGTCGAATCACTTGATCAGGCAAGGACACGCAGACAAAGTTCCCAAATCCCCTCAGCAGAATGTAAATGGCCGTCTTGCTCTCTCTGCCAACCACAGCTACAGTGCACTCACTCTCGACGACGCCATGGCAGCCCTCGACAGACTGAAGGGCGTGCCATTTGCCCTGACAGTGTCATTTGACGCCCCGCATCCACCGTTCATCACTCCCTATCCATTCTACGGCATGTACCCGAGCGGCTCCATTCCGGACCCGACCACTGTGGAAGACCCCAAGACCGCTTCTCCCTACCATCATCCGCATCATCCGCGCTCGCCGTCTGGCGACGAGGCTCAAGTGCGGCAGCAAACCTCGAACTATTACGGCATGATTGCACAGAACGACAAGATGGTGGGCGAACTGCTGAGCCGACTCGACCAGTTGAATCTGGCATCCCGCACACTTGTCATCTACGTCTCGGACCACGGCGAGATGCTCGGAGACCACCACATGCAGTCCAAGAATATTTTCTATGAGGGGTCAGTACACATCCCGCTGATCATGCGACTGCCCGGCGTGATACCTGCTGGCAAGGTCGTGAGCGAGCCTGTGTCTAACATGGCGCTATTCGGTACCATCACCGATTATCTCGGTCTTCCTGGGCTCGCGCCCAGCACCAGCGAGAGCCTGCGCCCGCTGATTGAGGGCACAAAGAGCAATGGATCGGTGATCTTCTCTTTCTGGGATACCGACGTTGAGCCTGCGTACATGGCATTGGATGGTCGCTTCAAGCTCATGATTGGTCGAAAAGAGACGGGGGGTGGAGTGGACGCTCTGTATGACTTGCAGAATGACCCTACGGAGGTGATCAACCTCCTGCGCAGCCCGTACGTGTCGAGGCCTCTCTCGCAGCTCCACCCACACGAGAAGGATGATATCGTGCCCTTGGACAAGGCTCGCCGCCTGCAAACGGCGCTGGTTGATTGGCTAGAGGATACTGGGTCGCAGTACGCTTCTGCAGTCGCGAAACGGCAGATGAACACGGGTCACATCAACCAGGTACCCCTGCTGGTGACGCCCATGCCAGACGTCACGTGGCGAGTTGGCCAGCCCAATACGCTAACTATACCTGCCGGAACATTCCTCGACGTGGACGGCGACCACCTGACGTTTAGCGGTACCCTGGACAGGGGCAATCTTCCGCAGTGGCTCCAAGTCCACCCCGACGACGGGAGGGTGCGCGGCACGCCTCCGAGCAAGGGAAGGTACCTTCTTCGCCTCACTGCGACCGATCACAAAGCCGGAGGCGCATTCGTGGAGCTTCAGCTGGAGGCTAAGTGAGGCCACGGGGCAGCGTGTGGCTGTCTGCTAGGAAGCCGCCGGATATAACTGGGGTGGCCCCCCACTTTGCAAATTCGGCCCCGCCGACCCCGCCAACAGGCCGGGGCGGGCCCGGCAGGCCCGGCCTGCCCCGCCAACACCGCCAACGGGCCCGGCCCGGTCCGAAGACTCAGACCCCAGGGGTACCGCCTCGGCCGCTCCTGCCCCTGGGGGCGGCGGGCCCGTGGGTACGGCTTTAGGGGGGGGTGGGCTCACTCCAGGTCTAGCAGCCGTCTGCGTCCTGGTCGTGGTGTCCTACGTCTCCCTCCCTCTCGAGCACCTCCTCCGAGCACCTCCTCGAGCACCTGTGCACCTCCCATCCCTCGTTTGGGTTTCTGTTTTATTTATTTCTTTTGTTGAGTAATTATTCAACACATACATCTCAACCGTCAACGCTCCGCCAGTGCCCAGACCGACCCAAAAACCATTTCCTCACATGTTCTCTCCCCGCTCGAGGGCCGATATGACTGCCGCCGCCGCACCGCTCGCGCCCAACGGGCAACTCCCAGCGCCACCACGGAACAAACGGGTCAACACACCAAACGAGGAGAACGTCAGCCAAGCACGCGGAGACGCGACGCTCGCGGGGGCGGCCGACACTAGACCACAGTAGCGCTGCGACGGTGCGACAGCGTGCGCCGCCGGAGGGGGCGGCGACAGGAAACCGCGATAGAGTGGCGGGCAGACCACGGCATCACCGCGCTGCGTGGAAAGCACCGCGAAACGGGAAGCCGGGCGATGCGTTCGCACGCCTCACCACTGCGGGCGCGGGTAGCCGCCCATGCCTTGCTGCGGCATGCCTCCCCCCATGCCGCCTCCCATGCCGCCTCCCATGCCGCCTCCCGGCATGCCTACGGCAGGGGCGAATGGAGAGAGGTGAAAAGAAGCAAAGACGGCCGCGCACGCTCCTCAGAGCAGAGTCACCTCCCATCTGGCCGTACGTCCCCTGCTGGGGCATGCCTACAGACAGAAAGCGGGGGGAGTGTGAGACCACTCGGCGCTGTGGCCCGACCGAGGCGCGCCGACCATCTCCTGGGATATCCCGCCCATCCCCTCTCTGGTCGTCGCTTCTCTTCTACAAACATACCGCCCATCTGCTGGGGCATCCCGCCCATGCCTTGCATCTGCGGCATGCCTTGCATCTGCGGGTTCCCGCCGTAGCCGCCTGGGCAGGGGATGGGGCGAAAGAAGGGGGGGGGGGGGGGGGGCCCTTTGTTTTGTGGGTAAAGCCCCTGTTTACTGGGGGGGGGGGGGGGGGTGGTGGTGGTTTTTGGGGGGGGTGGGGGGGGGGGCCCCCCAACCCCTGCTTTTTTTGAAAACCCCCCGTTGAGGGGGGAAAACCCCCCCCCATGGGAATCCCCCCCCCTGAGGGGCCCCCCAAAAACGGGGGGGGAAAAAAAGGGGTCCCACCCCCCTCTCTCAAACCATTTTGGGATTTTGGCAAATCCCTGCCAAAATTTTGGGAAATTTCGGGGGCCCCCATCGGTCGCATTCCGCCTTGCATCATGCCCATGCCGCCTCCCGGCATGCCTGCAAGAGGGAAAATGGAGAACTGGTGGGAAAGGAAAACGCCTGGAATCGGCCCTCCTAGGAGCAAGGCGGCCTCCCATTCCCATGCCACCGCCCATCGGCGCGCCTCCCATCGGGCCCATTCCTCCCATCGGGCCCATACCGCCTCCGGGCATGCCTACAGACGGGGGAGGGGGGGGGTTGGGGATGCCATCCGGCGCTTCTTCCGCGCCTGTTGGAGGCGGAGCTCACCGCCCATCCCCATGCCGCCGCCCATCCCCATCTGCGGCATGCCTACACGCCGAACAGATCGGCTGCGCTCTCGAATCAGATCGGGGCATGTGCCAGGGGGGCGGCGGGCAGGCGAGAGGGCGGAACGGGGCCCAGTGGGGAAAGGCAGAGTCGGAGCTTGTCGCACCTCCCATCCCCATTCCTCCGCCCATCGGCATCCCTCCGCCCATGGACATGCCCTACGGAAGTGGACGGGAAGAGGAATTGAGGGCAAGCGTGGCGGCAGAGCTGAGCGTCCGAGGCGAGCGGCAGAGCGCGAGCGTCGGAGCGCGCATACATTCGAGACGTGCCCCCCGGCTCCGAGTGCCCGACCGGGAGTGTCTCGGGAGTGTCCTGGAAGTGCGCCCCGCGCCTGCATGCCCATCTGCATGGCGCCCATCGCGCCGCCGCCGCCGCCGCCGAACATCGCCATGATGTTGTCCTACATAGCCGAGTCGTGGCCGAGATGCGGCCGAGATCTAAGCCGAAATGCCCCGAACGTGGCCTCGGCGCGGTCCTTCTTGTCGGGCTGCGGGGCCGCCGGCTGCCCTCCGCCGTTGCCAAAGTCGCCGAAGTCGCCAAAGCTGGTTTGCTGCGCCGCCGCTGCCGCCGCCTGCGGCTGCGGCGTCGCCTCGAAGGCCCCAAAGCCGTTGTTGGCGGCCGGCGCGGGCGCGACCGCGTCGAAGTCGCCGAGGAGGTCCGGCCTGCGCGGTACAAGTCCCGGGAAAATCACATGCCATGTACTTGCGGGCCGTTGGCATGGCCGTGTGAAGTGGAGCGCGAGGCGCCCAGCAGCCTGTGGCGGCTCGTGGGAGGCGGGGTCGACGGCAGGAGGAAGGGGCCGTGTCTCACCCGTTATCCGTCTTTGGCGGTGCCGCGGCCGGGATGTGCACGCGCGCGGCGGCCGGCTGCGCCCGCGGCTGCTGCTGCGGCGCATGGGTTGGCGCCGGCGTCGGCGCGGGCGCGGCGGGCGGCGGCGCGGCGGGCGCGGGGCCGCCGCCATTGGCGAGGAACTCCTCCTGGCTGCCGTTCGCCGCCCAGCGCTTGTTCTCATACTTGTCGCGGATGAACGCCTGTGCGGGACACGTCCTGGGCGCGTCACGCACCATGACGCGTGGGCCAGTCGTCTCGTGCTTGTCGCGGAGGAGAAGCCTTGTGCACGTGGTTCTGCGCGTTCGAGTCCTGCGGGCGGGGCAGCGGCGTGTGGGCTGCGCTCCGAGCGGAAATCCCGGCTGACCTCGGCGAATCGCTCTTCGAGGCGGTCGCCGCCAAGTGCATCCCGATCCTGCCCCCCCTGGCTCGCCCTCCCCTTCGTGGGGGAGTCTCCCGGGTCGGACGAGAGCCGCGGCGCCGCGTGCTAGCAACTGCTCGGCACAGCATTCGGCCTTGCAACTCCGGTTGCCTGTCCTGCTACTCCTACTGCGCGGCTGGGGAGCCTCGAGCGTCGGCTTGCGGTCGTTGGGCCCGATGTTGGCCTCCCAGTAGGCGGTGGCCTTGGTGTTGCCCCACCTGCGCAAATTTGGTCGAAGGGTGAACGTCTCTGCACGCGGGCGCGAGGCTGCCCCGCGCACCCAACGATAGGCGGCCGCCTCGGCATCCAGAGCGCGCGGCGCGGCGCGGCGGCGAACTGCGCGTGCTCTGCATCTGCGTGACCCATCATCTTCGCTCTATCTCGGCTCCATTTTCGCTCCATCTAGGCTTCATCTCGGGTGGATCTCGGCTCCATCTCCGCTCCATCTGTGCCTCTCCATCTGCGCCACCCAGTCGTCGTTCCACGAGTCGAGGTTGAGCGAGCGAACCTTTGTGGTGGGTGAGCGGGGTTTGAAGGTGAGGGTCGATCGTGAGGGTCGGTGGTGGGGTGGTGGTGGGGTGGCGGGGTGGCGAGGGGGAGCATGTACGCAGGTGAGCAGGTGGCGACGTGGTGAGGGGGAGCTTTGAGGTGCTGTTGGCGAGTGCGCGCGCCTTTGAGATGTGCACGCCGAGGTTGCGGTGGATGCCCGAGCACTGGAAGCAGATGAAGCTGCCGAGATTAACCGACGCCCACGCGTTCTGCGCCACTGCGGTTTGCCGGCGCGAGGGGGGCGGGGCCGTGAGACACAGGCGGCGGGGAGTGGGCAGGCGGGTGGCAGCAGCTCACATCGCGCGGGGCAGTCTGCACAGCGGTTGTTGCCCGGCCGCTTGATGAGCGCCATGAGCCGCTTGCGATTGCGATCCGCCTCCTTCGCGTCCGCCTTGTAGTTGCTCACTGCGGGGGCAACCGGCGCATGTGAGTGGCGTGCCACCGTCGGTGTCACAGAGCGCCGCTCGGCGTGGGGAATGGGCGTCGGTGCCAGCGCGACGGACGGGGCGGGGCCGGCGCCCACGGGCGGGGCCGGGGGGGCGGCGCGCACTCGACGGCATCTGAGACATGGTTCGCGGCTTTTGCGCAAGACGACCGTCGTAGTACAAACACGCCGCAGAAGCTCGGAGCGGCGCTTTACGCAAAAAAATTCGAAGAACGCCGGAAACTCAAAAAAGTCCTCGCTCGGCGGAGGTGTGTACGCAGATAGGCGAGAGAAGCCTCAGCCACGCAAGGGGTCGGCGTTTGGCCTTTCCGCTCGCACCCGCCTCGTGATTTCTTGTTGGTCTTCAAAAATCTCTCTCGCACCCTGCCTGGTTCTTTTGTGTTTCCTGCTAGTTTCCCTACAGCACCCTCTAGTTTCCTGGGGAAACTCCGTGGAAATCATCAATTTCCCGGGCTCTGAGCCGAGTCTGAGCACAGTCTGAGGCTGGTTTGGGCCCCAAACAAATCAGCCAAATCGCTAATCGGCAAAATACCCAGGTATTTTGCGGGTATAGCGTATACCTACCTGGAAACCCCCGGGTATACCTGGAAAATACCCGCGTAGTTTGCCGGTTTCCTCGGTTTCGCCTCAGATTTTGCCCCAAACCAGCTCTCAGACTCAGGCGTCAGGGGAAACTCGAGAGTTGCCAGAATGGAGCAGGAATGGAAACTTCCGGGAACTCAAAGTGCTGGGGACACTCTGGTTTCCTTTTTGGTTTCCGCCCTTATTCCAAGTCGGCGTCGGCAGGGAGGGAGGGTTGGCCTGTGTACCCAGGTTTCCGGAAACCAAAAAGGAAACGAGAGGGTCCCCAGCACTTTTCGTTTCCGGAAATTTGCAGGGAAACCAGAGGGTGTTTGGAGCTCCATTCAGCATTCTGGCAACTCTCGAGTTTCCCCTGAGTCTGAGAGCTGGTCTGGGGCAAAATCTGAGGCGAAACCGATGAAACCGGCAAAATACCTGGATAATTTCCAGGGTATACCCCCGGGGTTTTCCAGGTACTCGCCGCATCAGCGAGCGCGCTCGTGTCAGCTCGCCGCTGCTTCTGGTGGCCTGCCGCTGCTTGGCCGCCGCGCTCGCACTGGCTCCGCTCAACGACATTGTGAGGACGGGTGGATCCGTCTCCGCCTCCGCCACCGCCGCCGCCGCCGTCGCCTCCCCCGCCACCCCTTCCGCCGCTCGTCAAGCCGCGGCAGCTATCGCCGCTCGTCAAGCCGCGGCCACGATCAAACCTCGCGCCTATTTCACCATTGTCGTCGCCGACGTCGCCTCTGAATGCCTCAAGTGGAACGTCTATGAGCAGTCGGCCCCTTGTGATTGTCCTTGGGATGCCCAAGACCGGGACAGAGTCCATCGCAAAGTTCTTCACCTGCAATAAATGGAAGTCATCGCACTGGACATGCCCCGGTCACGGGTATTGTGGCCAATGTCTCCTGCGTTGGGTCGCGGCAGTGGCAGGGAGTTCTATCGCGGATGGAGCGGACCTGCTGCGAGAGGCTTGCGGTGATTTCGACGTGTTCAGCCAAATAGACTATGAGCCGTCTGGGGCGTGCCTCTTCCCCCAGGTGACTTACCTCCCCACGCTGCTGCGCTACCTTCCCAACGCCTACTTTGTACTCAACACGCGGCCGACTGCTCATTGGCTGTCGAGTGCCGCGCAGTGGGGCAATATGCTGGAGCGGCTGACTCAGGCATGCCCCATAAATCCACGCAACTCAACTGGCCTTGGGCAGTGGTACGAAGCGATATTGTCCGCGCATCGCAAGCCCTGCGCAATGCAGATGTCCGTCACATTGATTGAGGTTAACCTTGAAAATGCGACCGTCCCCATGTTGGGAGGCATAAACGACTTCTTCTCCGTCAAGTCAAAAGCCGTATGCCTGGACGTGCATTCACGCACAGGGGCAAAGTGTCGAATGCTGGCGGCCCAACACTCTCGAACGCCAGCTTCTTGGCCCCGCCCTGACCGCCCGCCATAGCCACAGACAAGCGCCGCCGCGAGCCGGAAGGCAAGGCGTGTTGATGTTGCTGCACGAGGCCAGCAGAATTTTTTTTTCTGAAAGTCACCCTCCCGCCCGCTTCTGCCATCGGGGTGGTCCAGCGTCAGCGCGCTCGCGTGCAGGCAGAGGCGCGGCGCGGCAGCCGCCGCCTCGTCGCTGAATCCAGGGCTCGCACCTCAACCTCTCACAGACCAGCGCATAGCGCCCGGAGGTATTTTCTTCTCATACTCGTACAACTGTGAACGCCAATGTTGAACGCCAAAAAACGTGCCGTCGCCGGCGGCGAGCCCACCGCGACGCCGCCGCCGGCCACGCCCGAGACGGGTCCTCCTCGCACGATGCCGCCGTGGAAGCCGTGGCCCAGTGGCCGCCCGGCGGTGGAGTCGGAGTCGCTACCGACAACGCCGGTGCGGCTGCGGCGGCTGCTCGGCCAGGCTGAGGACAGGCTGCGGTGGAGCCTCCCGCCACCGCCGCCCGCGCCGCCGTCAGCGCCGTCAGGGCCGAGGCGGCCGCCGGGAATACACGTCTCCGCCGCGCGGCTCTTCTACGCCGCCGCGTCGTCCGCCGCGCCGGCCGCATCTCCCGCCTCGCCGCCGCTCTTGCACCCCGAAGTCTCGCTCGCCGACCCGGCCTCGCGCGCGGCGCTCGAGCGAGAACTCGCTGCGCTCGAGCCGCGGCTGGACACGGTGAGCTGCACCCGCACCGCACCGCACCGCCGCCGGACGGCCGCGGCGCCACGAGGGCTGTCTCTGACGGCGCCGCCTCGCCCTCCCCGACCCAGGTGGGCACGCGCGCCGACGCAGCGCAGCGAACGGCACCGCGAGGCTCGACCTCCGACTCTCGCCGCCGGTTTGACGAGGCGCTGCTGCTGGTGCAGCGGGAGGTCGTCCGACGCTCGAGGCAGGTGCGGCGGCCGCCCCACACCGATGTCGCACCGTCCCCGGGGGTATCTCCTGAGCCGACCCGGGGCCGCACCCCTCTTGTCTTGCCACTCAATTCCCTTGTCCTATTCACCACCGCTGGCACCCGCCGCGCGCACACCGCTCCGCGCCTCGCCTTGGCCGCCCCGCCCGTCTCTGCTCGCCCGCGCAAAGCGCATGAGTGGCCCTCTCCTCCGGCGCAGGCGGAGCTCTCCGCCGCGAGCGACCCGTGGGTGCGCGACAGCCATCCTTTCAACGCGGCGGTCGCGGCGGCTGCCGAAAGTCGCCTGCAAGCGCCGCGACGGCTCGGACTCTGGGCGGCGAAGGTGCGGTCGCGGCCGCCGCCCGTGCCGAGGTGGGTCCGCTGATGAACGGCCGCCGGAGATCGAGACTAAACTCGGAGCTCGAAAACGGAAAAGTGAGCATCTCGGGAAAAAACGACAAGTTTATCGTGGTGCTCCTTGTCGGTTGTCCTTCTTCTCCGAAACTGATCGTTTGGGGTTTATAACGCCATCGCGTAGAGTGTATACACCGCGACCGAGAATACACCCCATTATATACCGCCGTTACGGCTTCTCCACTCTGCGCTCCCCTCGCCGCGACGTTTCCCGGTCCCTACCCAGCCCGTACACGTACGATGCCGCACCGGGACAGCCCGCACAAAATGTCACCCCGTCGAGTCGTAGACCACCGTGCCGTCGGCCTCGAGGCCGGACCCCACCCACTCGGCGAGCTCCTCGAGCGCGCCGTCTTCGACGTGCAGGTAAAAGTGCTGCGCAACGCACTCGCCGACGTCGATCTCTCCGCCCGAGCCCATCTCGTCGTCAAAGTCTGCCTCCAAGTCGATGGCGGCGTCGGCGCCATCGCCGGCGCCGGCGGGGACGTAGACCGACTCGAACGGCTCCGCCTCGACTGTCAGGACACGCCGCCCGCCATCTGCGCCCGTCCGCGCGAGCTGCCCCCACATCTTGCCGGACACGCGCGTCCGGCGGCGCGCCGCGTCGAAACGCGTGAGGGTCGCCGTCGCACGGAGCCAGCTCAGCTTCGCCCAGCCAAAGCGCTCGGCGAGCTGTGCGCACTCGTCGGCGCTTGCCTCCACCTGCGAGCGGTGCGTGTGCGCGACGCGTCTCGCACCGCTAGCCTGCTGGGCCGCGGAGATGCTCTCACTGACAAGCGCGAGTGTGCGAGGGCGCGAGAGCGGCAGCAGTGCAGCGTCACCTCGAGCGACGAGCGCCTCTCCGAGAGGACGACCAGTCTCGAGAGCTCCGGGCCGCTGCTCGCCGCGAGGACAGGCGCCGACCTCGAGGCGCTCGGGTATCGCAGCGGCCCGCGCAGCGTCGGCCAGGCGAGCGAGTACGAGGCGGCGGCCAAACAGAACATATGCACAGTGATACATATGAGAGAGATCGCCGTGCTAAGCTCGCTTCCGAGCTCTCACGCCGCGCGTAGGGCCCCTAGGGGCCTAGAGAACACAACCCCCTCTCTCTTTTCTCCCAGTAAGCTAAAAAAGTACGTACATATGCACAGTGATACAGTTGTACACACACAAATGTGTATAAGCCCGCGGCGTTTCTTTTGTGCTCGGCAGCTTGGGTGTTGTTGGCAAACCAAGACACAGATCGTTTGTAAGGTAGATCCACCGCGGTTTCCCTCTCTTCACGCCGGAATTTCACACCGGAAAAGAAATTTCCGCGTATCCCACTTATCCCCAGTTCCCCACCCAAGCTGATCTGATTGATTGATGCTTGTGATTGAGCTTGCTTGTACATAGGTTTTGATATTTTTGTTGTAAGTATTGTTAGGTTTTGTTTCGTAGGTTGGTCAGTAGGGCTTAAGTGGCCTGCCAGAGGCACGCGGCCTGGCGCTGGCGGGAGGCTGAGGGAGGGTGTAGAGGATGTAGAGTGTAGAGCGCTGTAGAGCTGTAGAGATGTAGAGCGCTCTGGAGCGCTGTAGAGCTGTAGAGCTCTACTTCCGCCGCGGGACGATGTGAGTCGCCTGTAGTGTGTAGAGCGATGTAGAGCGCGATTTTGCTGTAGAGTTTGTTGATTGTTGTAGAGGCTCTACAGCCAAACCGCCGGGAAGGCAGTGACTCAAAGAGGTCGAGCCGCGCTAATGGGTTGTCTCCCGAGCTTACTGGAGCTCTGATGGACGGCCCTGACTATCCCTGACACACAGAGAGTCACTCTGACGGCACACAACACCCTATAACTGCGTCATGACCAGCCTGCGTCGCCGGTGCCGCATTCGTCGCAGTGCTTCTTTAGCAGGCGGTGGACTGTCGGCTGCGAGGACGGTCGCATTTGCGTGAGGCGAGGCGAGCATTTAGACGCGTTGCATGCGCCATGTGTGTGTGTGTGTGTGTGTGTGTGTGTGTGTGTGTGTGTGTGTGTGTGTGTGTGTGTGTGTGTGTGTGTGTGTGTGTGTGTGTGTGTGTGTGTGCTCGCTCGCTCGCTCGCGCGCGCCGCTTGCGCGATCGCGCGCGCTGCGCGAGCCGCCCTGCCCGCTGCGCTGCTAGGGTTGCGCTGCGGGAAGGGCTCGATGGCCGTTCCTAGAGCTCTCCTCGTCGCTCCCCTCGTAGAGCGAGGGCTCGTTGGACTCGAGGCGTGGGCCGCCGTCGTAGGGGGAGCGGGCGGCTCCGCGAGCGACGCTCGCCCAGTCCTTCTTGTTGCTCTTGACCTCGCCGCCGCCGCCGCCACGGCCGCGGCCGCCGCGCCGCCCGCGGCTCGTGCCGAGCCTAACTGCGCTCGGCATGCGCTTGTAGACGGTGTCCTTGAAGGCGGTGTGGAGGAGCGCCTCGAAGTTGACGCACGGCGCGTAGCGGCAGCGAGCGCTGGTCTTGCACGGGAGGGCGGTCTGGTTGAAGTTTGGGCAGTAGCCAAGCCCGTCGCGCGCCGCCATCGCCTTGACCTTGCCCGCTGCGCGCGCGACCTCGACCTTGTTGTCGACGATGACGCTCTGGAAGGTCTTCTTCTTCGCGACGTTCGCCGCTACGGCGCGCCTGGCCTTGAGTGCCTGCGCGGCGCACTGCGCGTCGTGGATGATGTCGGCGTTGGTCAACCCAAATGCGCGGCAGGAGGGGCAGAGTTTGTTGCCGAGGACCTGTGGTGCCACCCGGCAAAAATTCTTTTTCGCAGTTGCCGCCCCGATCAAAAAGCACGCCTGCTCGACCGCCGAGAGTCCGTTTTTGGAGATCACCACGCGCATCGCAAATTCTTTTTGGCAGCTGTGCCGCGCGATTGAAACAGCTGCTCGCGCGATCCTGACAAGGGGGCAGTGCGCCAGCATCGTTTAAATTCTTTTTCGCACTTGCCGCCCCCTCAGGTTTTCGCAGTTGCCGGCGGGCGGAGGCGATCAAGGCGCGACGAGGGGCAGGTCACGACGACCTCGCACGGGGCGGCTGAATCGTGCAGAAAGAAAGGAACAAAACGGACAAGCCAAGGGAGGGATGGGAGGACGGCACGCCGCCACCACACAGGGATTTTAAGGAAGGAGAGGGGTGTGGTGCGGCTGAAATCGTGCGTGTGCGAGAGGCGACAGGTTAATTCTTTTGGCAGTTGGCGGTCAAAGCACCGGCATTTTCGAGCAGTAGCCACCCATGGTCCTCTCCTCCATCTCCGCCAACGCGCGCCCCAGCGCGAGCCGTTCGCGCGGGCAGCAAAAGTCGCCGTGCACGCGCTCGCAGACCCGCATCACCGCCGCCGAGGCGCCCGCGCCCGTGGACGAGCTTCCGGACGAGCTGCTCGTGCACGCGCTCTGCCACCTTGCTCGCACAGAGGCGGTGCCCGGCGGGCTCGAGCCCGGCGAGTCGCTGCTGCATCCCGGGCGGGACGCGATCGTCCTCGGGCCCTCGTCGCGCGCCATGCGCGCCTGCGCGCGCACCTCCTCCGTCTCCCGGCGCTGGCGCGCTCTGGCGCAGGCGACGCCGCCGTGGAAGCAGCTGCACGACCTGTCCCACCCCGACGGCGCGCTCGACTGGGATCAGTTCGGCGTGGTGCCTGACGACGCGGGCGGCAAGACGTGGACGGCGAGCTCCACCAGCCGCGAGGAGGGCAAGCAGGACCAGTGGCACACCGTCGAGACCGAGGGGGGCGAGCGGTTTGTCATGCTGATCCGGAAATGCAGCGAGGAGGGCATCTCTTACGACGTGGTGCGCTGGATCGGCTGCCTGCAGGGCATGCACCACCCGTGCATCGCCGCCCTCAAGCTCGTGAGCGCGGTCCACGAGGAGCCGGTGCTCGAGAGGGACCCCGCCGCGGGCGAGCCGCCGCCCGGCATCACGCACGTCAACGCCGGCTTCGAGTACGCCGACACGTCCATGCAGAAGGTCGTGTACGGCACGCTGGAGCGGACGTCGCACACGGTCCTCGGCCGCGCGCTGCCGCCGCTGATGATGCGCTCGTGGCTCTACCAGGTCCTCAGCGCGCTCGCCTACTCGCACGCGCGCGGCGTGCCGCACGGCAACCTGGCGCCGTACCGCATCCTCGCGCTCACGCTCAACGAGGAGGAGGACCACTACCTGGTCAAGCTGGGCGACTTTGGCTTCTCGCCGCCCGCCGCCGCGCTGTGCAACGAGGAGCTGCCGATCCGCCCGAGCCGCGCCTCGCCCGAGCTGAGCTCGGAGACGGAGCGCAAGCGGTACGGCTCGGCCAACGACCTGTGGGCGCTCGGCACCGTCTTCGCCGAGGCGGCGTGCGGCCACCGCGAGCCCAACGTGTACATGATGATCCAGGACCTGGAGGAGGTCAGCGACCAGGAGATGCGCGCCAGCCTGCACATGATCTGCGAGGACGGCCGCGACCTGATGCGCAAGCTCATGCGGCACGAGCCGGCGGACCGCATCACCGCGGCCGAGGCGCTCTGCCACCCGTACTTTGACGGCATCGCGGAGGAGTGCCCGGTCATCGCGCGCCACCTGCCGCGCAGCATGCCGCCGCCGCCGCGCTTCCTCGAGCTCTCGCTGCCCCACGCGTGGGCGCCCGGCCAGAACTTCCTCGCCCGGCAGCCCGAGGTGAACCAGCGCATGTGGGCCATCCTGTGGGACTGGCTCTCGGTCGTCTCGCACAAGTTCAAGTTCGTGCCGCGCTCGCTGCAGCTGGCGTGCGACTTCATGCGCCGCTACCTGGGCGTCGTCGACGTCGCGCGCGAGCGGCTGCAGCTCGTCGGCATCGGCGCGCTCTGCCTCGCGTGCAAGCACGAGGAGGTGATGATCCCGAACATGGCCGACTTTGTGTACATCTGCGACAAAGCCTACCCGCTCGAGGCGCTGATGAGCATGGAGATCGAGATGCTCAACACGCTCGACCTGCACCTGAACCTGCCGACCGCGCACGACTACCTCCTCCCCCTGCTCCGCACCTTCGGCGCCGTGCCGGCCGAGCCGGACGGCGAGGAGCCAGCGCCGCTCGCCGCGTGGTGCGAGTGCCTCACGCTTGTCGGCCTCGCGCGGCTCGAGGTCGCGGTCCGCGCGCCCGCCCAGCTGGCGCGGTGCGTCGCCACGCTGGCCGGGCTGCTCTCCCGCGGCGTCGTCAACGAGATCGTCCAGGCCGACGGCAGCCGCGCCTCGGGCAGGCTCGGCGGCAAGCTCCGCCAGCGGTGCTGCTTCCTCGAGGGCGCCGAGGACTGGGACTGCCTCGCCGAGCTGGTGGACACGCTGCAGGGGGCGGTCGTCGACGACCGCGAGATCCTGACCAAGTGCAACCCCAAGTTCGTGGACCTCAAGAAGCTGCCCGAGATCCTCGACGAGTACGCCGACTCGACCCGCCGCAGCGCCGACCACCTCAAGGCGCGCGACGTGCGCGCGATGCTCGACGGGCACTACTCGGCGGAGCGCTGCGTCGAGCTGAAGAAGTACGACGAGTTCCCCGTTGACGGTGCGGCGATGCCGAGGAAGGGCGCCTACCTGCGCGGCACCACCAAAGGCGGGATGCACGTCTTCAACATCGCGGCAGTCACGTGCGCCATCGGGCAGCAGCTGCTGGTCGAGGAGGGGCGCCTCGCCGCCGGCCACTGAGGAGGCGGCGGCCTAGCGAGGGCGAACGCGGCTCCGGTCGCCAGAGCCGCATGCCCCACCCATGCGCGGGCGTTCGCCGCCCAGCGGCCGCCAGCTCGCCGCGCGTCACTGGGCGCAGGGTTGTCCCCTGCAGCTGACACATGGACCGTACAATGTGCGCATCCCCCCCCGGAATAGATAGAGAGCGAATGCCTCGCGGGCCTTAGTCGCTGTCGCACGCGCCGCGCACGGCTATCGTACCCTCGCCCGCCTCGGCGAGAGTTCGCCCGCCCCCAGAGCGCCACGTGCCTGGGGTGTGTGGCACTAGCACAGCTGACTGAGCAGTCAGCTTCAGCACATCCTTCTGCAGTGATACAGTGTTTCATCATCATCTCGGCCTCACATGGTCTCGTTCATAGAGACATCGATTTGCTCTGTCGTAAAAATGTCCGCTTCCCTCCTGAATGCTAAGTAAGATAGAGCGGTTCCGGTAACTACAAACCAAACTACAAAAATAGATATATACAAAGCTTGCGTCAGAGAATCGAGCGACAATTCAAGTTGCGAAATAGGGCGGCGAACCGTCGGTCGGAGAAGTCTTCAGGCGTACGAGGATCAGGATGCCTAGCCGTGGTGGCAATGCTTGGACTCACACAACCCCCCCTCTGCGGTGCTAAGGAGGGGCACGCCCCGACACGACGCCACGCCCGGACGGACGGACTCGCTTCGCCGTTTTTGGCGAGCAAAGAACGAACTTCCAATATTTGACCGTCGGCGGTAAAATTTGTCGACCGGCCAATTGCTGAGACGCCCGTGAATACGTTGCTGAACTCTGCTTCCCCTTCCCTAGTCACCGTGGCCCAACGGGGTCAAGCCTGCACGGGCTGCGTGACGCAAGCCGCAAGGACTTAGTAGCAAGGGGCACGAGGCACGAGGAGGCCCGTCTCTACAGACCCGGCGGCTCCGCGTGCATGACGACCCTCTTCCACGTCTTTGCGGTTGCCGCACCCGCCAAACGAGCGGCCGCGGAAGTGGGGCCGTGCGCGCTCGTGCAGACGCCGTTCACCCGCCCAGACTTTGGCGACAGCAATTGCGCCGAATACTTGAACTTGCCGCTCTCGTCGCCACCCAACTGCTCTGAGGGGTCCACGAGAGTGCCCCGTATCTACCATGCAGTTGGCGGCAGCGCGGAGCGCCCATCCAACGTGGCCATGAATGCTGCCGTTCACCTCGATGGCTTTGTGGTGAACTATCACGACGACGAGTCGGCGTTCGAGTACGTGACCAAGCACTGCGGGCGAGAGGCCGGGCAGGCGTACCGCTGCCTGCTCGCCCCCGCGTTTCGCGCCGATCTCTTCCGCTTCTGCGCCCTGTCCGCCGAAGGCGGCGTCTACCTGGATACCGATCTCGTGCTGCTCAAGCCGATTGCCAGCGTAGTCGACATGTGTGACGCGGGCGCGACCATCGGCCGTGACATTTCGGGGGCCGACGAACGGAAGCAGATGATCCTCGCGAGCGTGCCGTCGCACCCGCTCCCCCGCTGCATGCTCGACTCGATCCTCCGCAACGTCCGACAGCGATTCGTCCCTCCCAAGGGCAGGCCGCTTATGCTCACCGGCCCCGAGCTGCTGGACTGGTGCTACAACCAGACGGCTGGCAACGACGTTGCGATCACGTATCGGGACTCGGTCCGCGCGACCTACCCGCACTCTGGAATGGTCGGCGTCGGTGGGCTCGTTGCCTTCGAGCAGCCAAACGACATGGACTACATCTATACAGACGAGTGCACTCTCTCCGTGCCACCGAGCGACGCGGCGGCGACGCCCCCCCAAATGGCCAAAACGGCCTCCACTCAGGGGGGTCGGCACATTACCACGGGCATCTCGCCCAGCATCTCGCACTCGGAGCAACAGAGCTGGTGCATGCTGAACGGCCTCGGTCCCAACTGCACTACGACGCCGCAACTGGTGAAGCTCGTCAAGCAGGCCCAGTCCCCTATGCCACCGATCAGCGGCTGGATGAAAAACGACCCAGCGGTGCCTCTTCCGCGCTTGCAGCTGCTGCGCCCGCCCGCGCAACCCAACGAGGAGATCAACATCTGCTACGTCCACGTGAACAAGGCCGGCGGCCTGTCGGGAATCAAAGCGTTCCGTAAGTTTCAAGATGCTGGGATGATCAACCAGCTCGTCGAGCTGCACGGCCTCGAGCCAGGCGAAAGCTCCCCCCGGACGGGGAAGAAGGGATCGACGAATTGGTTTAGTCAGTGGAGTGCGCCGATGAGCCCCAACGCGTGCACCATCGGTGGCTTTCAAGAGGGTGTTCATCCAGGGATCACGATGGCCTTCAAGGTGGTCCTCTGGGTGCGAGACCCGATCACGCGGGTGATCTCCTCGTGGAACTTCTTGCGAACCAAACCGAGGGCTGATGCATGGGGTGACCAGATGCAGGCGGAGGCGAGAGAATGGGATTACATGAGAAACTACATGCAACACACGCTCAAAATGAACATGTCTACCAGCTTTCATGGCAGCGGGTTTGCCGAAGCGGTTGCGGCCGCTCACGCGGCTGGCGGTTTGGCCGAGCTGATCATGAACCTCGGCCACGCTCGCGCCACGCTTGCACGCTACCTCTTTGAAGGGGACGGCTCAATGGCTTCCGCAAGTCGCATTGCGTTCGTAGGACGTGTGGAGGCGTTTGGCGAGGACTGGGCTCGATTGGTCGACCTTCTTGGACTCACGAAACAGTACCAGGGAAGGCCGTCGTTGAAGCCGCCTCAAACTCACAGTACTGCGCGTGGCGGCTCACTGCTCAGCAGCACAAGTGTGCTGGCGCTGCGCAAGGCGCTGTCGCTGTCGTACGCCAGCATCTGGTGGCTCCAATCAAATGGGCTGCTGCCGGTCGGCTACTATGAGACCATCTCTTCCCGTGAGGACTACGAGGACTGAGAAACCACGCCTCACAGAGCGGGATAGCTCGCGACCTGGGCAAGGGCGGTGAAGCAGACTGTGCTGCGTGTGTGCATGTGTGCGTGATCTGACTTCGGGATGGCCCTTGAAGGGCCTTCCCGACTATGGACCGTCCTCTATTTAGCTAAGGTACAGGTATGTTGAGCCGCAGCTGTCAGCCACAGCTGTGTCTGAATCTCTGAATTATCTCTCTCCCCCCCCCACACACACGCCACAGAGCCCAACACTTTTTTTGGAAAGATTAACGTATAACGCATAAGACCCTCGCCCCTAGGTCGCGCGCACGCGGCACTGCGCAGGGCCTCCACCCAGCACTCAGCTCCCAGGCGCCACCAAAGGGCCAGGCCGCAGGGGCGCGGTCGCTGCCTCGCACGGGCGGGTGTGCTGGCTGCTGATGCCAGTGTGTGGCAGTGAGCTCGGGAGTGTGGAGAGGGTGTGCCATAGTGGCACTCTCTGACCCGTGTGCTCTCGTTGGTCTCGCTGTTAATAAAATTTGAAACACTCCGCACTCTCTAAACGCAGGTTTTTCACGATTGTGCATGAGCGATATGTGTGCGAGGAGAAGATGGCGTACCGCAACGTCTGGAAGGGTGGCAACAATTTTTTCCGCGGCAACATGCGAGCGAGCATGGAGAACTGCACAGCGGTAAGCAAGAAGTTCAACGTGGACAACATGGAAAAGGCTTTTGAATTCTCCTTCGTGCGAGATCCTTTCTCGCACTTTGTCTCGGGCTATCGCGAGGCGACGATGCGCACATACAAGCAGTGCTGCAACGCCCCTACTCAAGAGGGCGCGCTACCCACACCCCATCCTGGGTGGCCGCAGCCAATTTCCGTACCCGGGTTTCCCCCCCCCCTCGGGTGGCAGTGCCGGTACGACTGCAGCCTGTTCGTCGGCGAGGGCACCAAGACGCTCGCAAAGGCGGTGATGAGCGACATTCTCGACCTGAGTCTGTCTCACGGATCCCACTGGAACCCGAACTTCAAACACGTCGCTCTCATGTTCGCCAACATCCTTGGCGAGAGGAGCTGGCACAGACCTGATTTCATCGGGCGACTGGAGTCCATCGGCTCGGACTGGGACCGAATGTGCGCCCTTCACGGCTGCCCGAAGCGCCTTGCTACATATGACAAACTCGATAAGAGCGCGGGCCAGCACCAAGCGACGTCGAGCGACCAGTACGGACACGGCGCAGGCCTGATAGCCTTGTTTGAGGAGGAGCCTCGCCTGAAAAATGCTGTCCGCAAGCTGCTTCGCCTGGATGAGGACTGCTTGCGTGAGCACACCGTGCCCGCAAGCGGCACGGGAACGCGGCGGCTGCGTGACGCGGGCGACTTTATTGAGCTGGACTCGTGGCTCGAGCGGTGACAACGAGGCACACGCAAGCGTGACAACCATATACTATCCCTCTCTCCAGGTTGCTAGCCTCTGCTGCGAGGAGACCTCGTCCGCTAAAAACAACTCCCTTGGGAACGGCGTCGCGCCGTGCCTGGCAGCCCACGCATCCCGAAGCATGCGGATGCGCTCCAACTCGGTGGCCTTGGATGTCGAGTTGGAGCTCGCCCGTGAGGAGGTCACCGCACTCACACTGTCGCTGTGGTTGACCGCTGCCAAGCACCCCGGACGCTGCGCGCACGGGTTGCGCCGGCAGACGCTGCACCCGCCACGAGTGTCGGAGGAGCAGTCGCACTCGCCGCTGTCGTGCTCTCCTCCTCCACGGCCGCCGGCTGAGACTCCTCTCCGCCGCTCTCCATGTCGCCTTCAGAGAGGGCAAAGAAAATCTGACAGTCTGGAGCACGTCGTGGCACGCCGTACGATCGGCTGCAGCCATATAGCGAGTACTCGAGTAGACGGAGATGTTGATGGTTCGATCCTCCCCAGAGTCGAACTGGCAGCCACTCGCACCGAGGAGGCGAGGTGTGGCTACGTGACCCGAAAAGGCCAGAGTCAAGAGCAACCCTCGAGCTGGGTCGCTCATATACTCAACACGCCCCCACGACGCAGCACGAGGTTGCTGCTGTATATCCGATACCGCCGTGTTTCGAGGTAGGGCAGGCGTTCCGGGACGCGAGTTCCCCCGGGTTACCTTGGGCACTATTTTCGATCTTTTTCGTAGCTCACACACGAAGGGACTCAAATCTTCGCAGACCGCCGTCGACCTGGGAGATCTCACCGGAGGTACCATGTTGATGGTTCGATCCTCCCCAGAGTCGAACTGGCAGCCACTCGCACCGAGGAGGCGAGGTGTGGCTACGTGACCCGAAAAGGCCAGAGTCAAGAGCAACCCTCGAGCTGGGTCGCTCATATACTCAACAGGAGAGAATCGAAAAAAATTTCGGGTGACGAGTGACGGGTGACGGCCCGATTTTCTGAGATCCGAGCGCGCGCGCGCGCCCCCACCCGGGTGACGGGGTGACGAGGTGACGGCCGATTATATCTTATATTTATATATAGTAATATCACCCTTTGCGCAGCAACACCTTAAACTTTTCAGGCCCTCCATCCAAATTCGGGTCGGAGCGTAGCGGAGTGGGCCCCGAGTTTGAAAAGGGCGACGAACGCTTGCGTCCTAGCCTCCAACAACGCCTCCCCGGCGCAGAGGGGCCCCCGGAGGGATGCTCAACCGCCCCACGCCCTGCGGTTGCTGGTTTTCTTTTTTTCCTTCGGCGGCCGGCGTTATCTTTTTGTGCCGCCGAGAATGCTGGTGGCGTGCAGATTGGCCCTCACGCCATCACCCCTCTCGAGGCTGGCGCGCAACGTGCTGCCATTTGCCGCAGCGCGCGCACTACGGCCGCCGCCGGTGCGCTCATGGTACAACATGCCCGCCGCGCTGCCTCCGGATGACGGCAAGCCGATCGTCGGCGAGCGCCGCGCGCTCATCACGCTCGGCATGGTTGGGCGGACCTTCCTCATACACAGTGGCAGAGAATACAAGCGGGTCAAGGTGTCGGCGGCGATGGTTGGCCACAAGCTCGGCGAGTTTGTGCTAACGCGCAAGGCGCGGCCCAAGCCCAAAGGGAAACAAACAAAAAAGAAGTGACTGCGGCGCCAGTGCGCCTGCGGGCCTGTGTGTTCTCCGCGCAGCATCGTCCGTACGCGACCACCGAGTGTCTCCCCTCGTGTCACACCCAAAACTGCTGCATGGCAGCTGCTACCTGCTAGTCGGCAGAGTGTGTGCCGCGCACGGGCGGGTTGGACTTGGAGCTCTGTTGTGTATCTGGGAGGTGGGAGGGGTGCATGCCCGCAGGCTCTCGCAGGAGCGTACGGCTCTTCGTGAGGCTGCGGTGGTGCTAGGAGCATGGGGCCGCACTCTGGCACTTGGAGCACTTGGAGTGCAGTCAGTAACCTCAAAACCAAGGGCCGGGGAGCTAAGAAGCGCACCCAGGACCCAGCGCATCCCTGCTCTAGAGCGTAGAGGGAATCTTCTGTATATCGTGAATGATCGCCTAATATCGCGCTATATCGCGCTATATCGCGCAATATCGCGGCGGTGACGGTGACGGGTCAGCGCCAGCCGCCGCGTTTCTTTGTTTCGGTCGCGCTTTCGCACCGCGTTCCTACCGAACAATGTCTACTGAGAGCTGTGACGGGGTGAGAGCTGAGTGCCAGCTGGACGGCTGTCGGCTGGTGTGCACCCCGGTCTTGAAGATGAAGAGAATCTCCCGGTCAATTCTGAAAGTCTTGCGCGAGTAGTCGGTCAGCTGGGCAAAGCTGCACATGTACATGTGGCCGCCGACGGCCCTATGTAGCATGATAGTGCCGTCGACCTCCTGTTGTCCAGCACGGTAGCGGTTCACGCCGTCGACGAGTTGGAACTGTGTGACCGCCACGGCGCCGGCTGTGGTGTGGGCGACGGTTCTGCGGGCGGTAGTTCTGTCGCCGCGCGCTTGTGCCGGGACCGTTTCTTCTTCTTCTGCCTATTGCTGTGGTCGCTGCTGTCGCTGCTCATGTGCAAGCCGCGAGGTGTGTAGCCAGCCAGATCCAGCTGCGCAACGCGAGCGGAGCGAGCGAAGCGCCAGAACGGCGCCCGTCCCTTTCTGCCGGATTTGGCCGGCGTGAGGGCGACTGTGGCGGATCGCCTGTCCTCGGCGACGGTGGCAGCGGCGACGACCCGCCCGGAGGCGGCTGAGGCGCCAACCATGGCGGCGGCGGCGGGCGCTCATTGCGCCATCGCGGCTCGTCGCGCCATCGCGGCTCGCCACGCCGTCTTGGCTCGTCACGCCAGCGAGACTCGCCGCGCAGCCCGCTGTTCTGACCGGGCGACTCGTCGCGAGGCCTCTTGAAGCCGTGCACGGACCCGCCCATTTGTATGCGGAATTGCCGGCGCCGCTCTTTCCCTTACGATTGTTTTATCGTGGTTGAGACGCCGATCGGTCAAACCTACGGCTTCCCTTTTCTTTGTATAGTATCTCCTATATTTACTTGATAAACCAGCCGAGCAACAATCCTTTCACACCGGACGGCCAGAATCTGACGGCCAGAAAGCTCACCATCCTCGCAAAACATGCCCATACCCATCCCTGACAAGCTTGGTTTTTGCGTGGTTTGACTCACAGAAGCCGAAAAACATGTCCCACCATGCAGAGCGCATCTCTCTCTCTCGTGTTGTGCGAGGCGTGAACCGCGCCATTCGCTCTCACCTGGCAACCCTGTCTGCACGTCTCGCGCGCGCGTGAACAGGGCTCCAGGCCCCAAATGACGTGTGAGCGTGTTAGACTTGTTTTGGTATTGCTAAAAAGAAACCGGCGGTTTGAAACCCATCGGCTCTCGCGACTCTATCTTTGGTCGACATTTGGCCTGCGGCTTCTGCGCGATTTTTTTGCAACAACTCTAACACTCACACGTCATTTGGGGCCTGGAGTGCACAGAGAGATGATCACCTCCTCCGCAAGTCGAGTCTCATTTATTTTCGGCTCTCGCGTGTCTCGGCTGCACTGGTAGGCATTGGGACATGTGATGCAACCCCCGGGAGCGGGACGACTCTTCTCTCTCTTCAAGCAGCGTCGCGCCGCCTCCACGCAACCTCTGCGTATGCTAGGACGAGGTCGCGCCGTGCCGCGCTCGCCACACTCGCCGCGCCATGCGGCCAATAGGGCACAGTGTCGTCTCCATCCGCGCCTTGCGGCGCGCTGCCTGCCAGATCGGCGTCGCACGCCTCGGCAAGCAGCGACCAACCAAGCGCCGGCACCTCGTCGATGTCCACGTCCGCCTCCGCCTCCTCCCCTTCCTCGTCGCCGCCTCCGCCTGCCGCGGCCGTCATCGCGGCGATGAGCTCCTAGAGGGAAGTGAGGGCACTGTATTCGGAGCAGCGCGGGAGTACGAGTGCTACGAATGCAAGTGAGCAATACAGCTTGGATTCAATCGGGTGCGCTTCTGAAGTACTTGCTGGAATCGAGGGATCTGCATTGCGCATCTAGGAAGGAGCTCCGCCGTGCTGCTCGCGGCGGCGAGGCGGAGCATCATCAAGAGCAGCGGCGCCCACCGCGGCCCATCGCAACTCCAGCCGAGAGGCAGCCAGAAGCAGTCCTGTTGCAGCGCGGCGCTCTCAAGCGACACGGTGGCGTCCAGACGAGCACCGGGGCCGCCGGAATGTCTGTGCTGAGTGTGGCGTCAAGAGCACAAGAGTCGCCAACGCTAGACTTGGTCATCGCGATGCCAGGTCTCGTCAGACTTGATTTATGTCACCGTATGGGGTGTGGTCCGCATCGAGAGGAGAGGAGAGGAGAGGAGAGGAGAGGGGAGGAGAGGGGAGGGGAGGGGAGGGGAGGGGAGGGGAGGAGAAGAGGAGAGGAGAGGAGAGGGGCCGTCCGCCTCCTCGTCGAGCATGCCGCGAGGGGTCAGGGCGGCGCGCTGCACGCCAAACGTCGGGTCCGCCGCCGGCGCGAGAGGGAGGCGCAGCAACGCCTAGTGGGTGCATGGCAGGGTCGACGGATGGATTCGGCGGAGACCGGCACGATAGGCGGGCGCCGCGTCGGACGGGTTGCTCCGCAACGCAAAACCGTACCTGATGAACTGTTGCAACGCGTGGGCGCACAGCTCTACATCACGGCCCCGCAGATCAAGGGCGCGCCCGTACAGCAGCTCCGCGTTCTCCTTTGACCTACGGCCATTCAACACTAGTGTCTGACGTCGTGTTTGACGACGTCAAACACGATCAAGAAACCGAACGGGCCCATAGGAGATGGTCAGCGGCTCGCCGGCCTGAATGTAAGGTAAGGTACGGTAATTCTCCATACGCACACGGTGGTGTGGCAAAGGGGGGCAACCCTCGTATCTCCACATCACCCCGGCAGGCATGCGCCCCACGGCTTTCAATGTGCAAGAGCCGGTGCGCGCCAAACCTGAATGGGCCGCTCGCATCGCAGCACGAAGTGGTCGTCCTGAGGCGGGGTTAGGTGAGGTAGACCGGTGTGCGTGCGTGTCGTGGTGAAGTAAGGGTAGTTTGTGCGTCGTCCTCAAAGACGATTGCGCAGTTGTGCTCGCCGCCCCTGCGGTGGTTGCACAAGTCGATCACCGGCAGCAGCACAGGCTGCCTCTCGCCGCTCACGACCAGATCGGCTGCGCGCGATGTCACGATCCTACCATCGTTCCTCGGGAGGAATCACGATCCACCCGGGGACCGGAAAGATTTGGGGGCCAATACAGTGGACACGGTGAGTGTCCCGCCCAATCAACCGGTCACGCGTCTCTCGCGCGCTGGCCGTATTCCGCATCTAGAGCCACGAACGAGACGCCCAGCTTGAAGCGCTCCCAGGAGATGTCAGGCGGCAGCTTTTCGTGGGCAGCCCGAGCTGCGGCCTCGCCCTCCTCGTGCAGACGTCGCAGCTCTCGGAACGCGTCGCCGTCGAAGGCCCGCCAGGAGTCGCCCTCGACGCCCCACGTCCCCTCGGGAGTCGCTGGCCAAAGCGCAACCCACGGCTCCCGCCCGCGCGGCGCGGCCGCAACGCGGCACGCGGCGTACGCCAGCGCGTGTGACTGCGCCAGCGAAGTGGTCGTTTGGCGCATCTCCTCCTCCAGGCTGAAGACGGCGAGCGCTGAGGCCCGAGGCACGGTAACGAGAATGTCGCCGACACTGACCCGTTCTCCGGCGACAGCGCCGAAGCCCTCCGTGGCAGTCGGCTCGACGAGAAATGCGGCCGATGTCGCGACGCCCGCACTGGACGCCCAGTCGAGGAAGGCGGAGCCAGAAGCATCGGGCGAGGGAGGCGAGGGCATGATGTGTGAAGTGAATTTTAAAGCGCGTGATGAATTTTTTGTCTTGATCTGTGAGGGTCCTACCTAGGGTCCTGGGCGAGGGTGGTGGCACTTTAGTGATATTTTAGTGCGCTATTTAGTGTGTGTTCGAGTGCGTATATTGGTGTATATAGCGCGACTTTAGCGAGACTTTAGCGCGTATTTATCACATATCTCTCATATTTAATACATATTTAGCACATATTTAGCACATGTTTAGCCCATATTTAGCACGTATTTAGCCCATATTTAGCCCATATTTAGCCCATATTTAGCCCATATTTAGCCCATATTTAGTGTGTTTTATCTCCAATTTAGCGCCACATTTAGTTGCACAATCTGTGAGGTGTGGCGAGAAAATAAAATAAATTCAGCTTTGAAGATTTTTCAGATTTTTCAGATTTAATGCGGCGGGGTACAATCTGTGGGGGGAGAGAGGTTCGTTGGAGAGGCTGCAACTCATCATGGGGCAGATTTTACAGGGGGAGGGGCAGATTTTTCAGGAGAGGATATTGGAAGATTTTCAAGGGGCAAAATCTTCAGGGGTCAGATTTGAAGATTTTACAGAGGAGATTTGAAAGGTCACTAATGAATAAAATGTGATATTGTTCACCGACCGTTGCGATCCCGCCGGACCGCAAGTTCAAACGACTGTTATATGTGATACCCACGCTAACTGCTACGTAACACGCACACCCGAGACGCGGCGCTCGTCAGAAGGACAAGGAGCGAGGGAGTCAGACCCCATTTTGCACTCTCGCACTGCACACCGATCGGGGTCCGCGCACGGACAGGCTTTTCGTCATGAAACAATTAAAATAAATTCTCTGTAACACCCCTTAATTCCCGGTCCTACACATCATCCGCTCGCTAAGGCGAGCGGAGATTCTGTGAATGCGATCAGATCCCTGTTTTGTCCGAGCAATGGTTCTGTCGTGTCTTGGTTCGCGTGTCCGAGCCTGTGATGGCGACTCGCCCGTGGGCCGGGCTCGTCTTCATGTTACATATCGTTATGGCTACATCCGCCATCCATACAGACGTGACTCTGTGCCCCCCTCCGGCGGGTCCTCCCTACCTGGTCTGACCCCCCGTAGACCCCCCGCGCCCCCCCAACTTACCGAGACATCCATTTGGGACGGCCCACTTTGGGGAAGCTTCACTTTGGTCGAAGTTATCGGCAACTGGGATGAGACGCGCGAAAAGAGTGGAACGCGTGAGCGGCACCAATAAAGCTGAACTCCTCGCACGCTCCGCCCAAGAGATAACCGAGGACATTTGGCTCTTTGTTGAACATCAAAAAGCCAGCTGCGTGCACTGCTGCGATCAAGCTGTCGATTTTCTCGTCACTGCTCCCGTGCAGCTCAATCTGGAGCTGGTCCACCTTGTCCAAGAGCCCCGGCTGGAGCGAGGCAAAGGCTTCGTATTCGTATCCCTCAATGTCGACCTTGAGAACGTCGATTCGGCGGTTTCTGTGACCGAGCATCTCGACGTGCGACTCCAGTGTGAGCACAGGGAACTGCCTGCCTCCAAGGGTGATGGTGCCGTTCGCGCCAGCAAGACCGATGTCAACGACCTTGAGATGACCCGCGGCCTCAAGCACAGCAGCCTTCTCGCGCCGCACTGCGTTCAGTGTTGGGTCCATTGTATACACCTCACATGCCGGCCAGCGCTTCTTCACCGCCAACTCGAAGGAAGACTCACCATTCGAGCCGACAGAGTACACGAGGCAGTCCTTAGGCCTGATCGCATCTGCTCCGCACAACCACTTTGGCCCATCCCCAGGAGAGTCTGGAATCCTCTCCAGCGTCTCACAACTCCAGGAAGGCCAGTGAGACTCGTAAGCCTGCGGCGCTTTTGCTCGCCCTTGCAGCCGCTTCGGCTTCGGCTTCGTCATCCTGAGAGTCAAGGCCGCAAAGCTCCGCTCCACCTTGGCTGTCCATGCGCCGCAGCACGCTGAAGTGGACGAGCACTGTTGCAGCCACTGTGTCTCGACGGAGCTGGGTCTCCACCGCCCTGGCTGGGCAGCAGCGGCAGCCGCAGCCGCCGCCGCCGCCGCAGCAGCAGCAGTCGCAGCCGCAGCGGCGGTGGCAGCGGGCGGAGGCGCGACGATGAGATGTCTCGGCACGGCGGTGTCTTCCAAGAACTTCCCTGCAGCGTCCACTAGAGACGACGTCCCAGCCCGCCGCTCCCTCCGAGTGGGTATGATGGAAACAACGAGAAGTATCTGTCGACCGCTCCTTCTCGAAAGACAGGAAGACTGGCCATGTACTTGAAAGCAGAGTAGTTCTTGTTTAGGCTTTGCATGCGCTGAAAAGTTGGGCGGGGATCGGCCGGATCGATGTATAAGAAGGTGCGGTTGTCAAATATCTCAAACACAGCGCCCCCGCTGCCCCAGTATACGGGAACGGCGCCAGATGCGAAAGCAACCAGAAGCTTTTCCGTCATGTAGTCGCGAACGTTGCTGCTCTCCACACGTGTCCATGCACAATACAAATTTGAACCTCGAAAACCTGTCGCGGTTGTCACGCCACTGCTCCCAGTGCCCTCTAAGAGCACGGCTTCTTTGTATCACCCTCGTGTGTGGGTGATCGCCAGCACATGCTCCAATCGCTGTTGGCACCTCAGTCCCAGCTGCCACAGCCATCTCCACGAGCTTGTTGTAGGCTTGCTCTCTTACGCGGACGCAGTGGGAGCTCGCGTAGGCGAGAAACGATGCAGATGCAGCGACAGGATTGCGCACAAGTAGCCCTGACCAGTCGAGATTCAATGGCATTGATGCTGTTCGAGTAAACGGTGGGGCATCTGGACCCACGATTTTTGAGTAACCTCCAACGGTCGCAGCAAAGTCCAGCACTGCGATAGTGCGCGCGCCGTGCAAATTCAAGTGGGAGCGCATCCGCGTTGCTAGAATGGCTAGCTCCGATACGTTGCGAGGGCCGAGGTACAGCACGTTGCGAGGGCTAGCGACGTTTACGCTAAAGGAGAAGGCTTCCGGGTCAATATAGATCACCCGCCCTTGGATGGGATCCGAGCCGCACGTTCCCGCTGCTCCTGCGTTGCCATGACTTGCGATGGTCACGGCAGCTGGATCGTCTCTGCCCTGGGCGATGAGAGGGAGCATACATGGCCTTCTGAACACAACTTCTCCCCACCACCGAGCGATCCAGTCGTTGCCGCACCAGTACCAGCAGCTCATCGGCGGCCAGGCTCTAGGTTTGGTACTAGCAGTCCCGTGTTGAATGGCATGGAGACAATAAAACCTCGCAGCCGTTGCACTGCCGAGAGAGAGATTTTTAGTTTGTTTTTGTTTGCACTGCGGAGCGAGGAGCGGAGAACTTTCTTTCTAAACGGGCGGAAAATGGCGACAAGTCTGTGCGCATAGACCAGCGCGCAGCGCCATAAGGTATTCTTCTTCTCGCTCGAAAACAAGGCTGTGCGGATCCTGCTGAACAAGTTCCTCTTGTAGCTCGATCGGTCACACCGCCATCGCCGCCGGGGAGAGGGGGGACGACACTGCTTCTGCAGCGTGCACCTCGATCCTGTACCGTGTTTGTTATGACCCCCCCCCAATGAACACACCAGTGAGGCTGTGAGGGAGGGCGAGACGATCGAGGGGTCCCGTACCATGCGGAAGCGACCCTATCAAGTGCTCAAGTGCTCAAGTATGCAAATACTCGTAGGGCGGAGGACGTCGACGAAGAACGGGCTACGTAACATACTCGATCGCTCGGAAAGGAGGAGCAAGCACGAGGCCCGTCTTCTCCCCGTGATCCCGTGGGCAGGCGGATCCGCCGATACAGGCCGATGTTCTTCCACGTCTTTGCGGTTGCCGCGCCCGCCAAACGAGCGGCCGCGGAAGTGATCGTCTGGCGGAGGTGATCCTCAAGAGGTGATCTACCGTCACCTCGCCGGCGTGCCCGGCGAGTTGGGCTTAGATATCTCCCCTCCCGCGCCAGACAGTCCCTGTGGTGGTCACGCGGCCTCTGGCTGGAACGGGATCTACCTCGCAAGCGAGTCACCCGGGCCGGCGCGCGTCTTCCGGGAGAGGGGCGGGGCCTCAATGACCTAGTTGCCCGGCCAGGCGTTCGGACTCTTCCCCGTGCGGGGCCTCGGCGTCCGTAATCCGGCCGGCAGTTCGGTCTCTTCCCCGTGAGCCCCCCTCTCGCCGGGTTGTAGACGTGTGCCGCTGGGATCAAGCCAGTACGCCCGAGGGCGACGGTCCCCCGGTACTGTAGTAGACGTTGGCGCCAAGGGGGGAGGAGTCGCTGAAGGACGGGTAGTCGTCGAACATGCGGGGGAAGGAGGAGTCGGCGAGCAGCAGGGAGGAGAGGAATGCCTGAGAGGGTGGGGAGGGAGGCGTGAGGCGCGAGGTGAGGGGGCGCGGGGCGCGGGGCGGGCGTGGGACGCGAGGCGTGAGGCGCAGGGCGTTGGGCGGGAGGGCGCGGGGCGCTCGAGGTTGGGGCAGGGTGTGTTTTGTGTGTCTGTATGTGTATGTGTGTCTGTATGTGTGTGTGTGTGTGTGTGTGTGTGTGTGTGTGTGTGTGTGTGTGTGTGTGTGTGTGTGTGTGTGTGTGTGTTGGTTTGTTTGTGCGAGGGCTGGGCGGGGCAGGGCAGGGCGGCGGCGAGCGGCGAGCGGCGTCGGCGAGATCGGCGACGGGGAGAGGCGATGGTGACGTACACGGCGGCAGTGTTCACGGCAGCAGCGCCGGTGGCGGCCCCGCGCAGCGGCGGCGGCGCCCTGAGTGAGGCAGACTGCCCTGCACAGCCTGCTGGGAACGCTCCCGACGAGCGGCGCGCCATGCGGGCCCGCCGCGGGCGACGCGGGCGGCGAGCCGACACGCGTGTCGCAGGCGTAGACAGCACTGGCGAAGCGAGGCGGCCGGCCCGGCCCCGGAGGCGGCTGCAGTAAGAGCAGCGAGGCAGAAGTCACTGTCCAAGGCGTACTGAGCAGGCTGCCATCGAGCAGCGCGCCATGCGGGCCTGCCGCCGGCGACGAGATTGGAGAGCCGACAGGCATCGAAGAGGTAGGTACTGAGGAGGGCCATCGCGCCCGAGGCGGTCCGCGCCGGCCCTGCAGGCCGTCACAGAGAGCCTGGCGAGGCTGTACAGAATGCCGAGAGCATACTGAGCAGGCTGCCGTCGAGCGACGAGCCATGCTGGCTCGTCGCAGGCGATGAGATCGAGGAGCCGATCGGAGCGTCGCAGAGGCTGGCCTGCCGACCACTATCGTTCGCCCTCGGGCCCAGGGGTGGAAGGCAAGCTTGCTGGCGTTTCTGGCGAGCGTCCAGACGTCGCAGAGCATCCGGCAGGCGCGCAGCGACCCAAATTTTTGCTCACCGCACGGCCGTGCGAGCCGTCGGTCGGTGGTGATGGTCGGCGTCCCGCGCCGGCGCGCGCCGACCGACGCGGCGGCGGTGGGCGTCATGTGGCGGGCGTCGGACTAGACATTGTGCGAATTTCGGCGGTCGGATTTCGGTGGTCCAATGTTCGGTGTATGCATACTAGATGCTGCTAGAACACGAGACACGAGAATAGAAGTCTAAGAGCACGCGGACGGGTCGCACGCATATCGACCGCTCTTCAGCGAAGCGGGGCAAACCTGGCTGCCCCCACACTCGCCCGCTCTGCCAGCCTCTCCGTGGAAACTGGACGTTCCTGTGAAGGCCAGCGCGCCTCCCAACAAGTCCTGTTAGCCATCGCCGCTCAACATTGTTTGAGCGGAGCCTCCTCCGAGGAGCAGCCCTAGAGAGTGGCTCGGAGCCCCGGGGGTGGCGAAGCGACGGCTCACTTCCTCGAGTAGGTGCGGCGGTGGAGCTCGTCTACCGCAGCGAGGTAGTAGGTCCCCGGCGCCAGAGCGCCGACGTCTCCGGACGGCTCGTACCCCGCCTACAATCTCGGTTGATCTCGGTTGATCACGGGTAGTAAGCACGGCATCTCGGGCGACCTTGGGCCTATTCACGGGCCTGCAGTGGTACACAAAGAGTGTGTGGAGGGGATGTGTGTGATGCGGTTGGCAGCGATCTCGTACCCCGCCTGGCCGTACCGCTCCTCGCGCAGCTCGAGCGCCTGAGACGTGGCAAATCTCGATCACGCGACACGGAGTCACTGGCATCGCAAGTTCCGCTCTCGCGCCGGTCCGTTGTTGTGCCATCTAACACGGCGTCTACCACCACACGGCTCGGGCGTCGGCCTGTCTTGTGCGTGCGTGCGCGCAGCGTTGCGGCGGCGGCGAGCGCGCACCCGTGTGAGGGTGGGCAAGTCGGAGCACGTGCGCGCAGTGAGCCGCTCCGCCAGCTGCGCCGTCGTTGCGATGCGCTCGAGGGTGAACGGCGAAGCGGGCGGCAAAGCGAGCGCGCTGCCGCCGGACGGCTCGCGGCCGATCAGCGTGAAAGCGGTGGCGACCGCACCCGAGCCGTACGAGAAGAGGAGCAGTCGCGCACCTACGCGCCCAGAGGCACGGCTGAGATCTCTCGGCGAGATTGCACGCGGGTGCGGCCGAGATGCAGCCGAGTTGCAGCTGGGCAACGGCAGGGGAACGGGGGAACGGGGGGGGGGGGGGGGGGTCGCGCGCCGATCAGCGAGGAGGCCTTCGCGCTGACGAGCGAGAGCAGGTTCATGTAGAGCGCCGCGGTGTAGCAGTTTCCAACCTACCACGAGGCAATGAAGGGACGTGCCTGGGACGTTTCCAGGACGTGTCTTAGGAGGTGTCGAGGAGGTCTCTGAGAGGTACCTGTGAGGTGTCTGGGACGTGTCTCGGAGGCGTCTCGGAGGTTCTGGGAAGCATCTCGAAGCTAGCAGCCTCTGACCTGCCGCGATGCCGTGTCCGATGGCGCGCACTTTGCCTCGAAGTCGGGCTTGGCGAGGCCCACGAAGCACTTCTCCGCCTCGCGGTCGCCGACCGTCTTGGCAGGAGGCACGCCCGCCCAGCGCTGCGCGTCGCCGGCGAAGCGAGGCGCGGTGGCGTCGTCGGCGAAGTCGCCTACGGCCGCGCGCCTCGACAGCGTCAACACAGAAGTCGCCGACGGCTGCCCGAGGGCAGCGGTGCCGTAGAGGAGGCGCGCGAAGCCCTTTTGGACGAGCTTGTTGTATGGCGAGTGCATGCAGACGTAGTCGAACGCGCGCAAGTCAGCGGGCGACCCGTTGAGGCCGAGCTGCTCTGCGGCGGCCGGCGCTCCCAGCTTGGCCTAGAGACGCGCACAGCGGGTGGTTGGCCAGGATTTGCCAGGCATTGAGCCGCGGACAGTGCTCGAGGTCTCTCTCGCGAGTGTCGAGCCGGGGGTGTCTAGGAGGGTCTCTAACGGTAAGAGCGCGTCCCCTCGGGCTGGCGGTTCGACACCGAGATGGATAGCTTTGTGTGTGTGAGGCAAGGCGTCTGCGCTGAAGTTGCGAAATGACTCAGGATCAGACCTTGAGCCGCGACCAGCACGTGTCCACTGACGCGAGGTACGCGTCCTGCGAGAGCTTGCCGTCGACGGTGGCGTACTCGGTGTCGCCGCGCGGCTTGTAAAAGTCGTACACCTCGAAGGCGTGCGTCGCGCGAGGCCCGGCCATTACGAGCGGCGCATCCGGCCCCACCAGCATGGCGACCGCGCCGCCTCCGCCCGTCGGCCTCGCCGGCCCGGGCGCGTACACGGCGATGTCGCCGCAGACGACGAGGGCGTAGCGGCCGTCCCACGCGCTCGACTCGACCCACGCGACGGAGTTTAGCAGCGCGGCGGTGCCGCCGTAGCAGGCGTTGGTCGACGAGACGCCTTCGACGTCTGAGTGCTCGGCGCCAAAGAGCTGCGCCATCAGCGTCGTCTTGACGGACTTGGACTTGTCGAGCAGCGTCTCGGTGCCAACCTCGAGCCGGCCGATGGCCGACGCCGGCACGCCGTACCGCTCGAGCAGCCGTGCGCACGCGGTGAGCAGCACGGAAGCGATGTCCTCGCGATCGTCGAAGAACGCAAGCGCCGTCTGGCCGAGGCCGACCGTGTACTTCCCGGCGCATCCATCGGCCTCTTCGAGCGCCGTCTGCGGGACGTAGCGCTGCGGAAAGTAGCATTCCATCGCGAGGATGCCAGCGTCGGTTGCGCGTCTCGCCATGTTATCCTTTGCACCTGATCAGCGTGCGCGCGACTTTCTTTTTCTAAGAGGCCGAGTTCTGCATTGTGTATTTGACAGGCCACTGCACCCAGCGCAGCACCTCACCGTTGACGACAACCAACGCTCTCGTAGAGCAGCCGCGGGTTTTTTGCTCGAGTCCGCAACGCAGGCCGCGTTGGCGCAGAGGCGGCGGCAAGCTCAACGCGCCTACCAAAAGTCAAGCCGTTACGCCCCAAACGTCCTGTCTCAACCCCCCCGGCCACCGGCCACCCATGTCCATGTGCATGGATACATGGCGAGTCCTCGCGACACCGCGCCGGACCGACTGGCCGCGGCACAGGCGGCGGCGCTTTCTCGCCATGCCGCGGGGCTCGAAGCCCGGGAGGTGGCTGTGCGTTGGTCGGAGGCGAGGCTGCGCAACAGGGTGGCGCAGTGGGCGGTGCTGATGGAGGCGACAACGACGATGGACGTGCAGCGGTGGCTCCTCCTCGCCGCCTCGCAGCTCGACGAGGAGCACGAGGTCAGCCGCTCATGGCAAAGGCGCGCCGAGGCAGCTGAGGCGGCTCTTGCAGCGAGTAAGAGAGGAGGTGGCGGGGCGCCGGAGGTGCCCGCGTTGTCAGTGCGGCCAGACGCTACCCCGACAACAGCCGGGGCCGCCACCGCGCGCGCTCTCGATCAAGAAGGCGCAAGCAGCAACAAGCTGATCAATGCAGGCGACGCTTTGCCGGCGGCGCAGCAGCTTGCACTTTTCACACAACTCAAGGTGGACCTCTCCGAGGCCCGACGCGAGGCGGCGGAGCTGCACACGCGGCTGGCGCCCGCACTGCACGGCGCGCTCGCTCGGGATACCGAGAGTCTGCCTGGCGCGCTCGATCGCCACGTCGCCGCCGCCGCCTATCGCCACCTCAGCCTCGAGCAGCTCACTCTCGCACTTCGAGGTGCGGGCGCGCGCCTCCCGCCCGACCCGGACCGGCAGGTCCTGTGTTGTCTGTGCGTTCACCACGGCATCGACCCGGTCCGGCTGGTGCCCGCCGCGTGGCGCATGAGGAGCAACTCCACGGACCGCCGGCCAGCGCGGCTCTCGCTCGGCGGAGGCCCGTGTCTAGCATTCGCGCCCGTGTATTGACTTGCGGCCTCGGCACGGCTTGCGTCATTCTCGTTCCACGGCCCTGTCGCTAGTTGGACTCACGACGCAGGCGCTGTGCAACATTTTTGGCACGGCCCAGCCCTGCCCCCGATAGGCGCGGCGGGCGAAGGGGTGCTCCGCGACACGCCTTGGGCGGCGGCGGAGGAGGAGGCGCCCCTCGTCCAAGCAACAGGTGACGACCAGGAAGATACGGCTTCGTCGCAGGCGCGAGGGAGTTTCCGCGAAGGCGGGCGGGACTCGGTGGTGGGCTCTGCGACTGCCGAGGCCATCCTGGAGCCGCAAACTCCGCCTCGGTGTCCGCGGTCGCAGCCACCATCGCCGAATGCGAAGAGGATTTCACCGGCCAAAGGGCAGGCGCCGCGAAGTGTCGCGACGGAGTGGGGCCACGAGGGCCGACACTTCGTCGACGATTTCTTCGCAAAGACTCCAGCTGTGCGCGATGCAGGTGACTGCTCCCGGGCCCTCCACTGCCACCCACTGCCACACACCCCTCGCCAGACGGCTGCCAGAGTCCTGCTGGGCATACCCCAGGTGCCTTGCCACCGTCTTGAATCCCACGGACTTGCTTGTCCGTACCTCTCCTTTGCTTTCTGACGCCCGCCCGCCCCGTGCCATCAGACCCAACCACTGCGCTGCAGCGGCAGCGGATGCTGCGCGAGGGCGGATTCCGCGAGTTGCGCTGGTCGGCTACACGCGAGACGCTCGTGAATGCGGCGTGCACGATGCGCGACCACTCTTTGCTTACCGCCGTGTTTTACGCGTGGGCAACCTTACGCTGGAGGCGCAAGGCGCTCCTCGCTTCAGCAGCCGGTGCCGCCATGGTCGCGGCTCGCACAGCCACCGTGCCGCCGCCGTCGGATGGCGTAGCGGGCACTCCATTGGTCGTGCTGCAGACTCTCGAGCAGCAGCGCCTCCGGCTGGTGCAGCTGCTCCACGAGGCGCACGCCGAGAATCGGTGGCACCGGCAGCTCACGTCGGGGGTGCTCCGGCAAAAGTTGCTTCTCTTGCTGTGGGCGGGCGGCTCGCGCACCCTCCAGCGATGCTGGCTCGCGTGGAGCGCACACATGTTACGGCGGCGCGTGGCCCGCGAGCTGAAGAGCGAGGCGCACCAGCTCGCCTTTGCCCTCCGAGTTGCCGCGCTCTCACAGGCTCCCAACCTCACCATCGCAGACGGCGCCGGCAGCCGGGGCGGGGAGGACAGACGTGCTGCCACCGCCGGTTCCCGCACGCGCGGCGTTGACTGCGCTTCGATCTTTGCTGGCTACAATATGCGCCGGGCGTGGGCTGGCTGGTGTGCCGCCGTCTCGCTCGCGCGCATTCAGGCAGCGTACCAGCAAGGAGTCGAGGATACCCTCTCGGCGGAGCGGGCCATCGAGGGTCAAACGCCAGCAGGCGCACGGGCGTCGGAGGGCGCTTCGAAGGGCGATGGCTTCCGATGGCTCGGGCTCTTCTCCGCTCGAGGCGACGACTCCACGCGCGACAGCGCGAGCCGCTGCGGCGCATCTGCCTCTACCACCGGGCAAACTCTCTGCCGGCACCTGGACGTGCGCCGCAAGTCCATCGCACTGCTGGGGTGGCGGGCGGTCAAGACGGCCTCAAAGCTGCGCTCGATGCGTGAGCGCGACCAGAGCGCACTCCTCGTCGCGGTCTGGAATGCCTCAGTCTCGGGCGTCATGCAGTCGACCGACTCCGGGGTCGTGCCGCGACTCGCCCGGGGGCTGCTGACCACGCGAGCCGAGGACTCGGACAGTGAGTGAGGCCGTTTCAATCAAAGCTTTACTCCCTGAGGCTCGCTGTGCTGGGAGTCTCTCGTTCCGCGTGCGAGGAGTCTCTCGTTCGCCGAGGCCGAGAGAGATTTGAACATTGATATGGAGTTCACATTCCTGGATAAAGCAGACACCAGACCTCGGTTTCCCATAGGGTTTTTGCTGCGGTTTCCCATGGCGGTTTCCCATAGCCGAAAACCCACTCTTTTACCAGTAAATGGCCATCACTGTCCCGCCTCCCGCGCGCCGCGCGAGGCGAGGCGAGGCCTGTGCAATACTGCTGGCCACGCGCGGGCCGGCCAGCAATCCACAGCCCGCGGCATAGAGGAAGACGGCGGGGTTGGTGTAGAGCTCGGCCAGATAAGCGGCGAACACCACCACAAGGGCGAGCGAGAGCTGGACCCGACCCTGCGACCCTGACTGATGCTGCTGCTCTAGCTATCAGACACGCACTGGTGACTGCTGCCACAATGTGCGACCGGTGCTGGCCCACTTGGCGGCCTTCCCGGTCAGTGGTGAGGCGCAGTTCAGAGCTGTCGATGACGCGATGCCGCACTGTGGTCCCACATTGGTGACACGAGACCACCACGTTTGCCGGTCCAAGAGAGAGCCGCACCGGCGCTGTCGTGAGAAGGTGCATGCTCCCTCCAGTCCTGACTGTCCATGCGCGCGAGGCTGTGTAGGCATAGCCTGGAGAGTGCCAGCAGCCAATCCGAGGCGACGCGCATTGCGTCATACGAGCGTCACTTTGAACCCCCCCCCCCTACTTCGTGGGGACCCCCCCGCCGGTCGGTGGTCTGCCCCCGAGGTGGACCGGACCCCCCCTCCGGTCGGTCGCTCTCTCGGCGGCGGGCGTGCCAGTCTGTGGTGCCTACCCCTCCGCCCACTCCCAGGGGTCGGTGGTGGAGTGATCGCCTGCTCTTAGCCAGACGTCCCAGTACGTGCACGTGGTTCCCATGTGACGTCTCTCCCTAGTCTCTCCGACACCCCTGTAGCATGCGAACCCACGGAGGTCGCGAGGTGTGTGCGCCGCACATAATGTGTACGTGAGTACGTGATACGTGTATACTTCCCCCCCGCATGGGTACACCTAAGGAGGGGCCCCCGCCTCCCCCCAGAGGCCTGGCCCGGGGGAGGGGGGCCCTACTGGTCGTGCCTACCCCTCGCACGACCCCGGACGACAGCGGGGGACCCCGCACTATCTTGCAAACCCGCCCCACTTATATCTGGCGGCCTAGAAAAAAGAGACGAAAAATATGAGGAAAAACTAACGGAGTAGGGCGCGGCCACGTGTACGTGTTGTGTCTGTAGTCGGCAGACAGAGGGGCCCCCGGAGGGATGCTCAACCGCTCCACGCCACGCCGCTTGCGGCGGTCCTATTCCCAGCTCCGCTGAGCACGCGCGTTATTTTTTGTTTGGTTGGCACGCTGCACGCGACACTCCTCGACACCAAGCCCCCCGCCGGCACAAACACACACAAGCACACACGAAAGGCGCGAAACTCGAAGCGCGAGGGTCTCCTCGCAGCAGAGGCTAGCAACCTGGAGAGAGGGATAGTACATGGCTGTGTCACGCTTGCGTGTGCCTCTTTAACTTGCCATACGTGTTGAGGCGCTCCGGGCAGCCGTGAAGGGCGCACATTCGGCCCCAGTCCGAGCCGATGGACTCCAGTCGCCCGATGAAATCAGGTCTGTGCCAGAGCTCCTCTCGCCAAGGATGTTGGCGAACATGAGCGCGACGTGTTGGAAGTTCGGGTTCTGGGACGAAAGTCTTAGGAAAGTCTCGCTCGACGACCCGCGGCCCGCGCGAGCAGGATCTGCGGCGACATGGAAGAAGGAAGGTGCCCGGCGCCTCGATGACCTCCCGCCTTTCACATCTCTCTGTCGTGCGAGGGAGCTTTCTTGTAAATTCTCTTCAGGCTTCGAGTTCGACCTTCGAGCTTCGTGAAAACTGAACAGTTTTTTTTTGACCTTGCACCTTCGTTCGCGCTTGTGAGAGCGCAGGAGAGCGCGCAAAATACGGACAAAAACATCAGAATCTTGGCAAGTTTCCAACCTCCACCTACTAGAACGACGGCGCCTCACGCGCACACAACTATGCCAAGGGGAGCACGAAGTGGACCACATCCGTCGTTAAGAATAAGATTGCACGCGACCCTCCGCATGCAGCGGTTCGCGTCGGGGCAGATCGGGACGGCGGCAACCACGGCACACTTCCGGGAAATCCATTCATTCCCCGAGGGACTTGCCGTGCGGGTTGGCCAGCCAATCGTCGATTGCCTGCCGTCCGTTGGGGGGGGGGGGGGGGTGAGCGGGCGTGGGAGCGAGGGGCGTGCAGCAGCCACCCTCGGCAGGCAAGGCGCAAGCAAGGGCGCTGGCGGCAAGGCGCGTGCGGCAGAGCGCAAGCAAGGGCGCTGGCAGTCGCAGGCAAGGCGGCGGCAGAGCGGATGCAATCGGTCGCGCCTCGGCGACGGAGCGTGGTGCCCAGTCGGGGATAGCCGCGCGCAGCTTGTCGAGCTTGAGGCCCGATGCGAGGGGCCGGCACGCCGCCTGAGTCGCCGAGATGCGCCGAGACTGCGATGGCTGTGCCATGGTGCGGCCGTGGCGCGGCCATGGCAGTGAGGCGTGGCAGTGAGGCGTGGCAGTGGGGCGTGGCAGCGAGGGAGCTGTCTCGGTTGTCGGCACCTGGCCGGCGTTGACCGTCTCCACGGGCTTGATGAGCCCGGCGTCGAGCGGGCGGCGCCCCCCGAGCGCCGTGATCACCTGCGCAGTAAGATTGTCCGAGATGTGCCAGAGAGATGGGACCGAAAGTTCGACACGACGTGAGAGCGTCGCAAGACACACCTTCTCGGCGAATGCGACGCGGCCGAGCGGCTCGGGGCCGCCCACGTTGAACAAGCCGCTCGCACCCGCCTCGACGAGGCGCTTCGTCGCATCAGCCAAATCACGGTTGTACGTGGGCGTCCCGATCTGTGCGGGGAGGGGTCAGGGGCATTCAGGAGAGGAGAGAAAGGGCGAGTGAGGGCGAGAGAGGGCGAGAGAAACTGAGGCGAGAGAGGGTCGATATTTCGAAATCTCGACCCTATCTCAGCTCCTCTCGCCTGGTCGACAGGCACGTTCATCGCCTCGCCGCTGCCCAGCTTGCGCGCCAGCTGGTACACGAAATTCTTGCCGACGTGCTCCGGCCTATGCGAAAACTCCGGGAAGGTTAGCATGAATGCTTCGAGGCACGCCGCGCCGAGGATTGTCCTCGCGGCGCCCGTACACGACGTTGGTGCGCAGAACGAGGGCGGAGGGGTCAGCGGCGAGCACCGCCGCTTCGCCGGCGAGCTTCGAGGACCTACAGTACGAGTCATCGCGTGCGCTGCACCCCTGTGTCTCGCAAGAACACACGAGCTCCGAGTGCAGCGGACACGGCTTGAGTACGGTTGAGTAGTACAGCCGAATACATGCCGCCTCGAGCGCTTGCTAGCAATAAGAGCATTTCGCATCTGGCTTTGAGGACCCGTAGACGTTGAGCGGCGACGGTGGGTCCTCCTCGCCGTACGGGCCGCCCGCGTCCGCCGCCGCGACGCCGTTGGCCTTGCTGCCGCCGCTGCCGGGCAAGGACGAGCCGCCCGAGAAGACGTAGTCAGTGGAGTACCAGACGACCTGATGGTGGCGGGAGACGGCTCATCCCGAAAAGTGATCGGAGATCTGTTGTGAGCAGCGACAAGACTGCACCTTTGCGCCGACGGCGGCCGCGGCGGCGGCCAGCACGGCAGGGCCGCGGTTGTTCATCGCGTTTGCCTTCTGCGGCTCGCGCTCGCACCCGTCGACCCACGTGAAGCCGGCGCAGATGCAGACGACCTGCGGGCGCAAAGCGGCCGTGATGCAAAGGTGCCGGCGCCGCGGTGGAAGGAGCTGTCTCGGCGGAACTAGGCAAGTGTCTCGAAACTCTCTCGGAGGCGTCTCGGAGGCGTCGCTCCACCTCCGGGTAGACAGTCTGCACCAAATCGATCGCCAGCTGCGGCTGCATCGCCGCCTGCGCGCGCACACACGGAGGGGTCAGCACCCCTCGACAAACCTCAGCCAACCTCGGTGGATCCGGTCTCGGCCCATTTCGGCCAGACCTCGGCCTCCCTCTCCGCCTCGCTCCGCCTCCCTCTCCCTTCTCTCCGCCCCCCTCGGCGAGTGCTGCCTGCGCGAGGTCGAAATGGATCATCCCCTCGGCGGGCGTCGCCGCGTAGGTGCCCACGCAGTTGCGCGCGCCAAAGGCCTCGATCAACGCGCCGCCCACCTGCCCCGTGCCTCCGATGACCAGCACGCGGCCACGCGGCGCGTAGCCGCACAACTTGGGCCTGGGGAAGCACACCAAAGTGAGGGTATGACATACAACTAGCTGGGCACAGTTGAGTTGCTTAGAGCCGAATACGAGATATTCCGTATACCGCATCTAGTAGCGCGGGCCGTCGTACCGACAGGAAGGGCGCCGCCTCGTCCTTTTGCGGGGGGGTAGGCGGCGGTGTAGGTTAGGCGGCGGTGAGGGCGGCGGCATTAAGGACAGGGGGGGAGGAAGATGGCGGGGAGGAGAAACGCAAGGCAGGAGAGAGGCAGTGGGAGGAGAGAGGCAGTGGGGAGAAGAGAGTCGCAGGGAGAGGCGCCTTGGCAGACATCACCGGCACCACCCCCTCGGGCACCGGCCACTGGACGTTGACGAGCGGGTCGAAGGGGTGGGTATCCGCCTGAGGTGGGCGTGGCGTCTTCTTTACGTCTCGGGTGTCTCGGGGGTGGTGTCGGAAGTGTGTCGGAGAGTTTCGGGAGTGCCGGGAAGGGGAAGAGGCGGAGCACACGCCTCCTTGGCGGGGTTGAAGCATCCCTCTTGCAGGTACAGAGCGCACGTGTCGTCCTCGAAGGTGAAGAAGCCGTGCCCGCAGCCGCCAGGCACAAACACCTGCGGGCGCCGGGCACAAGGAAAAATTGTTACGGACAGCGCATGGGCGCGGCACGCGCGGCGGCTGCACGGGCGGCGGCGCAGTGGCGACGGCGGCTCAGCGGCGGCGGCACTCCTGCTTCTTGTTCTTGTCTGTGAGCAGGACGCCACACCACCGGCCAAACGTCGGCGAGCCGTCGCGGAAATCGGCGATCACATCGTAGAAGGAACCGCGAACGCAGGTGATGAACTTGCCGTGCGGCGAGCAGTGCAGCCCTCGCAGCGCGTGCTTCTGCGACGATGAGAAGGACACCTGCTTCCACCGCTCTCCCGGCGCAGAGAGGCCGTCATACTTCTCCTCGTTGTACAGCTCGTTGAAGTAGCCGCGGTGGTCGCCGAAGCGGTCAAAAGTAGTGACGCTCGCCCCGTCGATCGGCAGGGCCTTAGTCTGGGGCGGCATCAGAGTCTGCTGAAGACGACGAAAGAAGCGGGCGGAGGGGGTGAGCAAAACTGTGCTCTGTGGCAATGATGTTTCACAAAAAATAAAAAATTGCCGCACACCCCACCCCACATTCGAGGAAGAGGGTGCGTTCTGCAGTTAAGGGGTAACCCGGTACACGGAACCATCCCTCGGAGACGTGTTATGGCCCTGCGACCGCGCACCCCCTGGGCTAGGGCTCTCTTGCCCGCAACCCGATGCCAATCATCCGGCCCGCTGGGTGCGCTTCTTAGCTCCCCGGCCCTGGATGTGCGGTTGATAACTGCACTCCAAGTGCTCCAAGAAAAGAAAGAAAGAAAGAAAACGGATAACCCAAGGGAGGGATGGGAGGACGGCACGCCGCCACCACACAGGGATTTTAAGGAGAGGGGTGTGGGGTGCGCTAGCCGTCGCCCACCCTTGGTCGTCCGCCTCTTCCTATCTCTCTTCGCAGCCTCTCGCCGATTCTCGCTGCAACCTTCATGCCACCTCGCGGTCGTCCCACTCTCGTCGTTCTCTCCCTTGTCATTTCCTCCTCTGTCGCGTCGTTCTCTTCTGCCTCGTTCTGCGACGCCGCCGCCGCCTGCCGGTCCAAGAAGGCACGGCCATCCCACGTTGCCTGCTTTCTTTCTTTCGGCTGGCACCCGTGGCGCGGGGCTCGCCTTCGGAAAGACCAGGATCGCTCTACTGGCAAACTTCTGGCTGACACGCGCGCCCCGTCGAGCTTACGGCGGGCGCGCTGCGGTCGCACGCCTCACAAGTCATATGCCACGGCGTGCGATCTAGATTCAGCGCGCTTCTGCTCGCAAACACTCACCCAATGAATTGTCACTGCCCGTGAGTGCGAGATAGGGCTAGCGGCTGGCCGCTAGCCTCTGAGGAGGGCGTCCATAGACACCTCACATGACCCCACACACGGTCTCGTCCGTGCCTTGCGGCTGGCGGCGAGATTGCTAGAGGCGGAGCAAGTCTGCTCTAGTCTCACACGTTCGCCCCTGTCGCCTGTCTGTGTCGTTGTGCTGTTGTTTGTGCACTAACCTTGGCACCTTTGGAGTGCCTGGCCCTGGCTGGGAGGGGCGACAGGGGGGACGTGGCCCTGAGTTATGTGTACGCCAACTCAGGGTGTGTGGCAGCCAGCTGGCTGTGTCGTGTGTGTCTTGTGACCGCCCGTTTGTGTCTGTGTGTCGCTCGTGCGTTGTCGTCATCATCTGTCTCGCGTCCACCCATACCGCGCTGGTGTCCAGTCCGAGCCTGACTGTTCTTCACCTTCCTACCTAACCTAAAAAATGTACGTGCTTTTTCAGTGTACGTCTCTCTCTATATACATTACTGTTTATGCCGTCAATGTACGTGCTTTTTCAGTGTACGTCTCTCTCTCTCTCTCTCTCTCTCTCTCTCTCTCTCTCTCTCTCTCTCTCAGTGTATGTGGCGCTTACGTACATTCCGTAGGAGGACACTCTGCTGACAGGGTTTGCGATGAGGAAGGAGCGAGCCGATGGGTTTCTCGGAGGTTAGTGCACCACTAACGTCAAACACACAAAACAAACACACTCTCTAACGTCTAACCGCCGTTGAAGCGCAAGCGCTTGGAGCAAGAACACTACGACGTATCGGGCTCATACTAGCACCCCACCTCGCGGGCTTTTTAGGAAAAGAACGAAACGGGGGAGGGGTGTGTTCTCTAGGACTAGGCCCCTAAAGCCCTATGCGTGTACATGTCCGCGCGGCGTGAGACTTGGATAGCACGCTTTCGGCATTTCTGTTTTTTGCCGCATTTCTTCACACGATTTTCCTGTGAAGAGAAGCGAAGAGAAACCTTCAAACTCGGTGTCGCACCACCAGCCCTTCAAAAATAAAAATAAAACACCGCAACAGCCAGGCCGCGGAAAAATCCGGTGCCCCGAACCGGCCGACACGTGGCCGCGTATATGTGTATATACCACGTCCATATGGGCTGCACAAGCCAAACCACACTCATCACAACTTGCCACAGTGTGGCCCCTGACAGTGGTAAGCCATTCTTGGTGTACCAGCTCACAGGAGGGCCGCTCGAACACGATTGTTAGACGGCGTGAAAACTCAAGTTTTCATACCCCACTCTTCGGTTTGACGCATGGGGTCACTCCCGCGAAACTCGTGAACTAGCCGGGGCAGTCGGAGAAGGGGCAACTCCGTGCACTGACGGTCGGCCGTCAGAAAACACGCCTCCGTGGCTCGGGTTACACCAATCCTCGCTACCCAACGCGGCCAAAGGATATCCACCTCGAGAACCTCGAGAGAACCACTCTTCACAGAAAAACACCACCACTCTTCACACGCTTGGCCACGCGTAGGCAGCTCTGCAGCAGGCTCGTACTCCGCAGCGACATGGGCAGCGGTGCGCGCCCCCTTCCGCCGCGGAGGATCGGGCACAGTTTGCGCCCGGGCCGCGCTGGCCCGACGGCGCCGCGACGCGCATCTCCTCGCCGCTTCTCCAGCCTCTGCGCTTCTCCAGCTGCGCAGCCCGTCCTCTCTCTTCTCTGCGCGTCCCACACGCCGCGTCTCCGCCGTCCTCCCCCAACGACTCTCCGCGTCGGAACGACGCGCAGCCCCGCTCACGGAGCCCGCGCTCGCCTGCGACAGGCAAGCCCCGCGGCGTCAACGCGGCGCGCAAGCTGCGCACCGTGCGGCGGACACAGCGCTGGGCCCAGAAGAGGTACAAGAAGGCGCACCTCGGCACGCAGTTCAAGTGCAACCCCTTTGGCGGCTCCTCCCACTGCAAGGGCATTGTCCTCGAGAAGATGTGCGCAGCTACAGTTCGGTGTAGGGAGCTCTCGTCTCTGACGCGCCCTCGACCTCCCCCCTGGCAGTGGCATCGAGGCCAAGCAGCCCAACTCCGCTATCCGGAAGTGCGTGCGCGCTCAGCTGATCAAAAACGGCAAGAAGATCGCCGCGTTTGTGCCGCGGGACGGTTGCCTCAACTTCATCGATGAGAACGTACACTACCCCCCGCCCCCAGCGCAGACGCGGGGACACCACAGAGGGAAGGCCGGCAGTGCAAAGGCGGCGTGTGGGAGGGTGGTGGTGGTGGCGGCGGCAGGGTTGGTGGCTCTGGTGACTCTGGTGGCACCTCGGTATGTGAATCGCCGCAGCAGAGGGCAGTGCGCGGAGGCCTCCGCCGCTTGTTTGGATTCGTCGCTGCTGACGCCGCTGGTTTGGATTCGTCGCCTGCTGACGCCGCGCCGCCCGCCCCTCGCAGGATGAGGTGCTGATCGCGGGTTTCGGCCGGAAGGGCCACGCCGTCGGTGACATTCCCGGCGTGCGGTTCAAGGTTGTGAAGGTGTCTGGCGTCGCGCTGCTCGCGCTGTACCGTGAAAAGAAGGAGAAGCCGCGTTCATAAGGGGGCGGTTCCGTCGGCCTGCCCCGCTGGCGAGGCCGCGCGCCGGAGTGGGCGCCTCGTGCGCCGGCCGTCGAGGAGACGGGAACTCGGGGGGTGTCGCTGCGGGGTGCAGACATCCACACACGAATGCGGGTTCTCCAATGTGCTTCCGACTCGCAGGAAGGTATGTGCTTGCTGCGCACGGGCGGGCGGGCGTGGGCTTACGTAATACGACGCGCTGCATTCCTCGTTTTCCGACTCGTCGCGGGTCTTTACAGTGTAAATACACTCGAAACCGTCTCCGAGAAAACTACGCGCGCTACGCCCCTGCGCGCGCCGACCGCCCACGGACGGCGCTCGGCGGCAGCGGCCCCAGCGCGCAAGCTCGAGAGTCTCCACATATCCCACCACACTCTCGCTCCTGCGGGCTGCGTCCCCCCCCCCCCCCCCCCCTCATGCCGGTGACCCCTGACCTGCGTGCTCCCATCCCCCCTCCAAAGACGCGGACAAAGAGTGGTGTCCCGCGAAATATGTGCCCGCCCTGCGGTGTCGGGCCGCGGTGAGGCGGTGGCGGCTGAGGTCTAGGGAGCAGACAGGAGCAACAGGAGCGGGTTCTCCATGTATTTCTTGAACGACTTGAGGAACTGGGCGGCAATCATGCCGTCCACCACCCGGTGGTCCGACGAGAGGCTGCAAACGGCGGGGTGGTGGAGGGGTCAGCCGCCGCCCCGTCTCGCAAGGGCTGGCGGCGAGGAGCAGGGCGAGGCGGGCGGCGGCGCACGAGACGACCATGACCGACTTTGTCGTGAAGCCGCCCTTGCCGTCAGGGACAACCTTGACGTCCGCGCCGCCCACCGCAAGGATGCACGCCTGCGAGGGGCATCACCATGAAAAGCCGTGTCCCGGGATGGGGAATTTTTAGGCTGGGGTGTCTCCGCTTTGGCAGCCGCCGTGTGTGCAATAGGGTGTGTACGATCGGCTCGCGAGCACCTGCGGCACATAGCTGAATGCCCGGATCGTCTCCTCCAATCACGGCGAGTCTCGGCGACTCTCGGCAACTCTCGGCCAATCTCGTGAGCCCTTGGCCAATCTCACCTGCGGCGCGTTGATGATCGCGGTGAACTGCTTGACGCCCATCGATCCTGTGGAGGAGGAGGAGAGAGGAAGAGAGGAGGTGAGGGCGGGCGGCCTTCCGGGGCGGGGCCGGCAGTCCGGGTCGCCGATCGCGACTGCGTGTCTCGTGTGCGCTTCCCCTTTAGCCGTGAGTCCTCGGGGAATGGGTGGCAGGCAGGTCGAACTGCTCACCGAGGTTGGAGATGGTGAAAGTACCGCCGAGGAATTGCTCGGGCTTGAGCTTGTTCTCCTTGGCCAACCCCGCGAGAGTCTTTGCGGCGGCGGGGAGGCGGCGGTGAGGGGCGGCGGCGAGGGGCGGCGGTGGCGAGGTGGAGTGGGATGCAGCGAGGAGAGCAGCAGCGAGAGAGAGCGAGAGAGAGACAGAGAGGAGAGAGAAAGAGACGGGACGAGAGAGAGAAATGGCGCAACGGTGGAGGGGGACTGGCCGCCGCGGTGCCTTGACGTCCTTCGAGATGTCGAGGACAGACTTGGAGTCGGCACCTGTTCACAGTAGCCCGCGTTGGTGGGCGCCTTCCACATATCTTCAAAGACCCACCTTGAGGAGGCGGCGCCAAACACGATTGGCGTGAGCAGCCCCCGGTCGGTGTTGACGGCGACCGAGATGTCGGCGGCGGAGTACTGGCCTACAAGTCGGAGAGCACGGACGGCGTGAACGCCACATCGCACAGCGCCTCGACCAGGCCACATGTTCGAGCATTCGTGCGGACACGGCGGCCACAGGGTTGAACACGGCGTGTCTTGAGATCGCGCGGCGGCCTCCAAACGAGTACCGGGCGTGGCTTCCGCATCTAGGGGCACTCGCGGATGTACTCGTCCGTGTACGACGAGTTGCACGCGGGCACCTCCTTGAGCGCGAGCGCCGCCGCCTTGATGACGTAGTCGTTGACGGAGATCTTCGCCTCGAGCGCCTGAGAGGCGGCGGAGGCGAGGGTGTGGCAGAGGTCCGGGAGAGAGGGGGGGGGGGGGGGGGCTCGGCTGCGTCTCGGATGCCCTCGCGTGATCTCGGCTGTATCACGAGGCTGCACGCGCCTCGTTGATTGACTTGCGCACGCCCATCAAAGCACCCATCTCGATCTCCATCATGACTGCGCAAGACGGGGAGGCAGCCGCACGCCCCGGTCAGAGAGCGAGAGGGGGAGGGCGGGAGGGCGGACGGGTGGGAGGGCGAGAGGGGCGAGAGGGTGCTAGAGAGAGCGCCGTCGCACTTCGCGGGCACTAAAGAGGGTGGCTCAGTGCTTAGAGCCGGGACGGGGCGGGTGGGGCGATTTGGTGGTGGGTGCGGAATGTTTGCGTCGCGTGGCTCCGAGCGGCGGCGGCGGCACCGTAGTAGTGGGGGTTCTCGTTCTTGTTCTTGACCATGTTCTTCGCGGTCACCTACGCGGCGGCCAGTGCGCGACGCGGTCGGACCGGAGCTGGCTGAAGGTTCAATATGTAGATGTGGTCGCAGTGACGGGCAACGCAAAAGCTGCGACCAGACGTCTGTGATGGGTGTGCGTGCCCCGCCCGGCTCCCGAACGCGGGCGCTTTAGTGTCGGGCGAAGAGTGGCCGACGCGGGGCCGGGGATGGGGCGGAGGGGCTCCCGTATCGCACCTTGCGGATGTTCGAGTTCGGCAGGTCGATGTATTCCGCACCGGCTGGCACCACAGCCGCGCCGGGCGCGGCTCCCTTTGCCGTCGTCGCCTCCTCTGCGGACGGTTCCTTGACGTCCGCGGCGATGACGCGGCCGCCCGGGCCGGTGCCCTTGAGGGCGGCAAGCGGGATCCCCATCTGCGCCGCCATCCGCTTCGCCAGCGGACTGGCTGGCACAGGCGCGCCAGCGGCTCTCGGCGCTGCGGCGGCCACCACGCCCGCCGGTGGCGGCGGCGGCGCGGCGGCGGCGGGCGCGGGCGCGGGCGCGGGCTTCGCGGGGGCCAGCTCCGCTTTGTTGCCCGTGCTCGAAGACGGCACGTAGTCCGCGAAGGCACCGACATCACCCGCCTCGTCCACGACGACGGCCACGCTGGTGCCGACCAGGACATCCTCTGTGCCCTCGGGGACGAGGATCTTGGCGAGGATCCCGTCGTCCACGGCCTCGTAGTCGACCGTCGCCTTGTCGGTCTCCACCTCTGCAATCACGTCGCCCGCCTCGATGCTGTCACCCTCCTTCTTCTTCCACGTCACAAGGTTCCCTTGCGTCATCGTGGGCGAGAGGGCAGGCATCGGCAGCAGCGAGTGCGGCGGCAGGCAGAGCCATCTCCTGCCGAGCAGCGTGCCGCCACCGGCAGCTGCTGCGCCGCGCCCGCCAACCCGCCTCAACAGCGACGTCGCGGCGCGCATCTTGCGACCGAAGGCTGCCGAGCGCAAAGCCGACACTCCCCGATTCAGTCGGGATGGCGTCCTTAAATATTATTAAAGAACACAGCTCGCACACGACACATAGGCACGGGACTGGCGCGCACCACTGTGGGGCGGCGGCGCGCAGGCAAAGCCGTCTCATTGTTGGACACTTTTCTAAATATGGAGCTCTGACGAACATACCTGACTGAGCAGCCCCACCCATGCATGCATGTCTGCTCGATGCTGCCTTGTAGGCTGTCTCTATAGTTTTCCTCTCGCAGCCTGCCTCGTTTCTTTTCGTGTTTCTCTACAGCACCCTCTCGTTTCCTCTCTATAGAGTATAGTTTCCGGGGAAACCATCACATTTTCCGGGCTCTGAGCCGACCGAGTCGATGAGGCTGGTTTGGGGCTTTGGGCCCAAAATCAGCCGACCGAACGGCAAAATACCTGGGTGTTTTGCGAGTATACCTGAAAAATACCCGGTATTGTGCCGGTTTCCTCGATTTTGCCTCTTATTTTGCCCCAGATTCAGCTCTCAGGCTCAGGGAAACTCGCGAGTTTGCTTAGGGAAGAGCTCTATAGACTATAGGGAAACTCGAGGAGAAATTTACAACAAAAGGCGGTCGCACAACACAATTCTCGAGAGAAAGAGCATGGAGCTCCAAACCCCCCCCCTCTGGTTTCCCTGGAAACTTCCGGAAACGCACTTGGAGCACTTGGAGTGCAGTCATCAACCTCACATCCAGGGCCGGGGAGCTAAGAAGCGCACCCAGCGGGCCAGATGATCGGCATCGGGCTACGGGCAAGAAAGCCCTGACCCCTAGGGGGGGGTGCGCGTTCGGGTTCGCAGGGAAAGGGCCGTAAAGTAAACACGGGTCTCCGACTAGGTCTCCGAGGCGCGAGAGTTAGCTCTGCGCTCCGGGTTTCCCCTAGCAGCGGAACGCCCCCTCTACTCGGAGCTAGTAGACACCAGGCACTAGCACGACAACACACACACTCCTCACTGACATCACCGCTCGGAACCCCCCGCTCCGCGCGCGGCCTTACCCCCACTCCGAAGGGGGCTCTCCCTTCCCCCCGGTCCTCCCTCCTGTTCGCCTTCCGATGGTTACGCGACGATTGTGGGGCCCGGCCTCCCCTCCTAACTTTTTTTGGCTGCGGCCCCGCCGTCGAACGTTTCGTGTTGTTGTCGTTTCGTCCTCTCTGCGGCGCGGCGTGGTTTCTTGATGGCACGTTTTCTTAATGCCCAGCAACAGACTGTCCCGGGTACCTAGCTAGGTACCTAGACTATAGTCGAGCGCGTCGGAGAGGTGTTTCGACACCGAGTGTTTTGAACGTTTCTTCGCAGAAGAAACGTCGAGAGAAAAATCTCTCGCCGGTGTTCACAGAGCTCTGTGAACACCGCTCACCGGCTACTCGGCCTTAGCCGCCGGTACGTCAACAGTGCGATGCCAAGCAAGTATCGCACTGTTGGGTCCCGATGGTGTCCCATCACAAATTCGTGCTGTCGACAGATCAAGGGGCGACTGCACCCGCCTTTGGACGGTTCTCCGACATGCTTAGATGAGTCTTTTTGTCTTTTTCAATGTATGTGGCTCTTACGGTTACGTACATTCCCGGAGGAGGACTGCTGACAGGGTAATAAATAGAGCAGACATCTCCAGGAGAGATGGGCGACGCACGAACACAGAGGGACAGTGCGCACCCCGCCCCGCTCGCAGGGCGTGCAGCACACAGCAACACAAGGGTTTGCGAAAGAGGGAGTGTCGCGAGGGTTTCTCGGGGTTAGTGCACCACAACCGGCCTCTGCAGCACTACGCCTCAGCGGGCTCATACTCACCCACCTCGCGAGCCGACGTTCTGGCTCAACGAGGCTGCTGCGGGCACCCCGTCCTGTCCTGGGCGCATACCGGGTACTAGTATGGACGTCTACAGCAGCTTCCTAGCCACACTTCTGCTCACCACTGCATCGCCCAGCACGGCCGCGGCGCCCTCCGCGAAGGTCGTCTCGCCCCGCCCTGCCAAGCCCGCGGCGCCCAACCCTGCCGATGAGCTCCGGGCCTTTATGGACGGCCTGGTCGGCGGCGTGGAGTGGACAGGGCAGAAGATCGCGGCGGTGGTCGAGCAGCTGGAGAGTGCGCGAGTGCAGAGCGCAAGCGACCTACGACGCCTCACCGCGCAGGCGCTCAAGGGGTCGCTCGGTCGGCCGCCGCTCGGCTCGATCCGGCTGCTCCCGGTGCAGACATTTGAGGCGCAGGAGATCCTGGCGATGGCGGCGGCGCGCGTGCAGCAGCTCGAAAAGCCGCTTCTGCAGCGGCTGCGAGGGTTCGACAGCTGGGTCCAGTCACGCAACGCTTGGCGCCGGGTTCAGTCCCTGATGGGCGAAACGGAGGACTTCTCGGGCTCGTGGAGGATGGAGGAGCGGCACGACATGGAGCGCTTCCTCGAGCGCCTCGGGTTCAACCCGCTCCAGCGGGCGGCGGTGCTGCGCGCCGGGCAGGTGCAGGTGATTGCAAAGAAGGCGGGCCGACTACACATCGTCACGCGCGACATCCGCGGCTCGTCTGAGCTCGTGCTGCCCCTCGACGGCGGCGCTGTCGCGGGCGAAGGTGACAACAAGCGGCCCGTTCGCTACCGCGCCTTCCGCGAGGGCGGCGCGCTCGTCGTCAAGGAGACGGCGGCGGGGACGGGCGGCGCGGAGGGCGAGGTCGAGCTCTCCATCTGCCGCCGCACGCTATCCGCGGACGGTCGCATGTGCATCGACGTGCGGAAGCGGACGCCGCAGGGAGACATGGTGTCTATGAGAGTCGTGTTCACGCGCGCGCAAGGGGAGGGGTAGGGGGAGATACTCGACGTTGTTTTTGTGTGCATGTATAGAATGCACACGCGCGCAGTGCGTGGACCGTTGGTTCAGCCGCTTTTTCTCGATCGGACAGGATATGTCGATCACTCCGGGGCCCGCAACGCGCGCCGAGATCGCTCCCGAATCTCCGCTCCCGTCAGCGGCGTCGCTCCTCGCCCCCTCCTCTCGACTTACCTGTGTCCTCGCACTCTGCGCGGACAGAGTCGGTCCCCGCCTTGCCTCTCGGGCCCTACGGAGGGGGCGCCGCCAGCTTCGCACGGCGAGCGGCGACGTAAGCGCGCCCCTTCGTGGTCGAGAGCGGGTCGGGGCAGCTGGGATGGAGCTTGGGCCCGCGCCCAGATGCTTCCCCTCTGTTCAGCTCGAGACTCCGCGCCGCTGGGTTCTCGCCGCCAAAGTCGCCTAGAGGGCCCCGGCGCATCACTCTCTCTCACGAAGCGCGGCCCCGCTCGAGCATCTCCCCGGCGCCTCCCCCACCCCGCCCCCTCTCGCTCTCCCTCGCTCTCTCTCTCTCTCTCCCCCCCCGCTGCCTGCTTTGCTGCGCCCCTTTGAGCAGCCGAGCCGGTTCTGGCAGCGGTGAAAGGCGGCGCAAAAGCCCCCGCCGCCCTCGGGCTCAGCCTCAACGAAGGAGGCGTCCGCCTCGGTGAACGGACGGTTTGACGCCATCATGATGGTCTGCGGCATCCCCTTTCGCTCGGCGTACCGGCGCATCAGTCGCAGCGTCGCCGCCGGGGAGACGGAGGGCGTGTATGCGCCGAGGAAAGCGCGCGTGCACACGCCGCCCTCTGCCGTCTCGTAGGCCGACTGATCGTCCTTGCTCGCCGAGATGCAAAAGATGGCGCCCGCCTCGGTCTCGATCGGGTACTCGGGTCCGGAGAGGGTGTGGCGCAGCGTGTACGGCAGGTCGAGGATCGTGCCGCTGTGGCAGCAGTCGAAGAAGAACATGAGCGAGGAGCCCGCGCCGAATCGGATGGTCGTGCGGAGCTTGTCGTCCGTCAGCAGGCCTGCCATCTTGAAGTCGCAGGGCACCATCGCCTGCGGAACAGAGGCAAGCGGTGAGCACGCAAAAAAGGAGGGTGTAAGGTCGCACCTTGCACGGCCTCGTCGAGGCCGTCTGCCTCGTCGCCGCCGCGGTCGGCAGTCTGCGTGCCGTGGCCCTGAAAAGGCGTCGGCGGAGAGGTTTGTCGACGCACGAGGGGGGCGAAGGGCGGATCTGAGAGAGCTCTTCCCACCCAGCATGAGGCCCGGCATGGCATCTACAAAGCTCTCACAGAGTACGAGACCCAACCCTGCCTGCCTGGAGCCGCGTGGAGCCAGCGGCACAGCGCCTCGAGCTCGGCGAGGATATTGCGGCGATTGCTGAGCGCGCTCGGCTTGGGCTGGCCCCAGGCGGGTGTGTGGTCAGCCAGAAAGGTGACGGCGTAGCTGTTACGTATGAGCGTCTTGACCATGGCCTCCTGGTCGGGCACACAGCCCGGCAGCGCCCACTGCGTCCCCGGGTAGGAGCAGCAGATGCACAGGGCGCGCCGCTCCTTCACGGCAGCCGCGCGCCACTGCCATTTGGTCGTGCCTTCCTTGCCAGACGCCGGGCCCCGTCGACTACGCAGGTACGCGGCCCCACCGGCCGCCGCAGCCGCGGCTACGCCAGCGCCGGCTGCGAGCTCCATGTGTATCGGCCCGCTGCAGAGCTGTCTTGAATTGAATCGAGAGGGGGCCCGGCTGGGAGAGCGCCTTTCGGCAGAGACCGAGGAGTAGAGGAGGAAGCCTTCGAGCTCAATAAAAAGGTGATGGCGATCTGGCTACCTGGTCGAGCGTTGGGGCAAATGCAGATTTCCCGAAATATTTTGAGAAATATGCCGCCTTGTTCGGAAGGAGAAATTTCCGGAAATTTACCATACCTGTGTTGACGCGAATGACACTGACGCCTGAATGACACTGACGCCCGATGACCCGCTTGATTGACCGGTGACCGATGACCGCTGACCGCTGACCGATGACCAGCGTCAGCCTCTCCGCGGAGGCGCACCATCACTGCCGCGCGGGCCTGCCGGCTCAAGCAAGGCACGGCAGGCCCGCACGGTGCCTGGTCCAACATGGGGGACACCTTCCTTACACGGAAAGGGGCGAAACTTGAGCATGGAGTGACGGGGCGAAGAAATTTCTCGCAAATTTGCCGTGGTTGGGCACGAAATAAAGACGAAAGAAATGAAAGAAATATCCTTACGCTGGGCAGGAAATCTACATTTGCCCCAAGTCGAGCGGTGCCGGCGACAGTGGCCAAGTAGAAGATTGGAGATTGGAGATGAGAGCTGGTCAGTGTGAATGAATCCATAGCGCATCTCCTTGAAGGTTTGAGCCCCCCTCCTCCCCCGGGCCCCCGAATCGAGATTGGAGATTGGAGATTGGAGATGGAGATCGGAGATCTGACTGAATCCGGCCTAAGATGACGACGTTGGAGATTGGAGATTGAAGATGGAGATCGGAGATCTGACTGGATCCGGCCTAAGATGTAGCGACGCTGTGGATTGGAGAGTATTGGAGGTGGGGAGATCGGAGCTCCCCCACACCCTAGTGGTGTGTGATAGATGTTTTTTTATTGTGGTCTGTGCGCGGACGGCCCGGGGAGCCTGCGGCGCCATTTTAATTTGCGCTCCTCTTTATGGCCTGCGGCGCCTGGCTTGAGCTTGGAAGTGTAAACGAGTCCGCCAGGGCGGTCTGCAAACGGAGCGCGCTGCGCGCGCGGTCTACGGCGAACTTGTTTGCCGAGTTGGGGGCCGCAAGACCACGATGCCGCCCCCCCTTCGGCCGGATCAGCCCGAGCGCGAGCGAACTCGCGATGCTCGAAATGCCGCCCAGCGCCGAACTTCTGGCGACTACGGGACCGATCCAGCCCAATGGCCTCGCCGCCAGCGCCTTGATCAGCACTTTCCTAACGCGGAATTCTCGCGCAGGACGTCGGCGGCTGCCCTGGAAGACGGGTTCGAGACCCCTTTTTTCCCTTA
>NW_005200982.1:607356-610430 GCF_000372725.1 Emiliania huxleyi CCMP1516 | reverse complement strand
GGCGCCGCAGGCCATAAAGAGGAGCGCAGATTAAAATGGCGCCGCAGGCTCCCCGGGCCGTCCGCGCACAGTGAACCTTTATATCTAGAAACAAAACAAAAAAATCGATGAGGCACCACGGGCTGGGGGGGCTCCGATCTCCATCTCTCCAGTACTCTCCAATCTCCAGCGTCGCTACATCTTGGGCCGGATCCAGTCAGATCTCCGATCTCCATCTTCAATCTCCAATCTCCAACGTCGTCATCTTAGGCCGGATTCAGTCAGATCTCCGATCTCCATCTCCAATCTCCAATCTCCAATCTCGATTCGGGGGCCCGGGGGGGGAGGGGGGCTCAAACCTTCAAGGAGATGCGCTATGGATTCATTTACGATGCAAAAGGATCTCCACCCTCTTTTCGCGCCATTTTGCAATCTCCAGTCGGCCCACACGATCTCTAGGCGCCTTTGGCGCGAAGTCAGAATCTCCACCTCTGTCGCAAGATCACATGCTGGTCCATCGGGCCGTCCAGCTTGTAGATGGAGTGCAGTGCGAATCGTTCGGCTGTCAATCCGTAGTTGTAAAATTCTGAAACCTTGTAAATTCTGAAACCTTGTAAAATTCTGAAACCCGGCACAACCGAAGACTAAGTCGAAAGCGTCGGAGAGGTGTTTAAAAACGGTCGTCCGGCGGGCGCTTCGCCATCTGGGATGGAGCCCGATGCGCGACGAGCCGTGGTGTGGTGCGCCTCGTGGTCCTCGCTCGGCGGGAGCCTGATGCTTCTGCTGGCGAGCTCGCTCTTCCAACGGTCCCACTCCTCTCACTCCCACTCTGCACTGCTCCTCCGCACGCTCGCTGGAATCGGCGCAGCTGATCTGCTCTTCTCCTTGTCCTTCATCCTCGCGCAGCTGGCACACGGGCAGGTGGGCAGCAGCCTCGGCAGGCTCGGCCCGGCGGTGTGCTCCGCCTCCGCCATCCTCAACGAGTATAGCTCGATGGTCGCCTCTCTCATGTCAGCGCTCTTTGCCTTTTATCTCCAGTCGGCATATGCGGAGGAGCGGGCCGTCACCTCGCCAGGCAGCTTCGCTCGCCATATCGCCGCCGCTTGGCTCGTTCCGCTCGCCCTCGAGGCGGCACTCGCCCTCCTCATCTTCCTCCCCGACGGCCTTCTCCATGCAGAGCATGACCTGCCGTGGTGTCACTGGAGGTGCACCCGAGACGCTCCGCTCGCGGGCCCGCGCGCGTGTTTGAGTGACCAATGTTCGATGAATACACAGGCGGCGCGCCAGGCCGTACGCCGTGCTGCAGTACGGCGTGGTCGCGGCGGCCGTCGGGGTGTGCTGCTCTGCATTTGCACGCACGCGCGCCCTCGCCCGCCGCTCGCTGCCGCCGAACATCGGGCGCCACCTCTCGCTGCAGCACCTCTCCTATCTGCTCGCTTTTCTCGTCTCGCAGCTGCCGGCGCTGGCCCACCGCTCCTGTCAGCTCGTGCCAGCATGTGAGGCGTCTCCACACCGTGGCTGGCTCGTCGATGCGCATGCCTTGACGCAGCCGTCACAGGGCCTTCTCAACGCGTGCGCTGTCCGCCTCATCCCTTACCCTTTCCATGCACCCTTACCCTTTCTCTTGCACTGGCTCCGGCGCCCCTGCACTCCCTCCGTACCATCCCTCGCGGCCTTTTGGTCCAGGTGCGTCTATCTCTCCCACGTTTGGTGGCGCTACGTCATCACCTGCCAGCACGCCTGCCACTCCAGCTGCACGCGGTGCGGCTCGTGCTGCTGGCGCTGGTGGTACGCCGGCGGCGGCTATGCCTCACCGGGCTTGGGGCGGGGCATCAAGCCGGACCCATTGGCCGACATCACGTCACGCAGCGAAAGTTCGTGCTCTTTCTTCAGCCCACTGTCGTCAAACGAGGTGGGGCTGACTCCACCGACTCCGTCGGTTCCCACCTCGGCATCGGACATCCTGGTCGGCGGCCACAGCGCTGACCCGGGCGCCTTCACATTCCACTTCGGCGTCTCCTCCAACATCCCCTCCAGCATGAAGCCAGATATAGTACGGCCGTCGCCCATCTACCCGCTTCGACCGCCGCCAGCCTTCCCGCTCTCCTCGATCGATCTCTGCGATTGCTGCGCAGCAGCGGTCTTATTCGTGCCAGCGGCACGTCTCGAGGAGCAAGAAGGAGTTACGAGGTACGAAACCTTTGGAGCGAGGTGAAAATAGAAGCGAGGTGAATAGAAGCTCCACTCGTCGTGCGATCCCGACATTGGTGCATTGCATTCTGTCGCGGGCAGTGTGACTGTGTGTTTTGGGCTTTTGCGATATAAGAGTAAAGAGAGGAAGGAGACGCGACCATGGACGCGACTGACGAGAAGAGAAACGACAGAAAAAATGATACTCGCGGCATCCTCGCTGTGTAGAGAGTACGGCTCTCTCGTAGACCTGTGATGATGGTGAGTGAAGACGCATTTATGCAGTTGAGTTACTACCAATCGTCGGCGGAACTGGTTTCACATAAGATAAAGTCCGGTGACCGGTCGCGCGCGCCCAGTGCTGGCGATTTACTGGTATAGCCCCCCAGAACAATCAAACACTCTACGGCCAACAATCAATACCCGGTATTTTCCAGGTATACCCGGGTTTTCCCAGGTATACCCGCAAAATACCCGGTATTTGGGTATTTTGCCAATTTGGCTGAATTTCGCTTTGGCCTCCAAGCCCATTCAAGATTACAATGAGTAACTCAACTCATCCTTTGGCAGCTTGTATTGTTGAGTATGAGTAGTCATGACGTCTGGTATCCATGAACATGAATACTCGCGTCTGCCTGTACTCATGAATATGAATAATGTATTCAAATACAAGTGCGTGAGCAACTTGCAGGTAAAACCCGGGTATACCCGCAAACCAGCCTCAGAGTCAGACTCGGCTCAGATCCCGAAAATTTGATGATTCCACGGAGTTTCGTAATTTACCATACCACTCTCTGCTCATACCATACCACTCCCTAGGAGAATCAAATAAGTGGTAAATACCACTCATTTACCAGTAAATCGCCAGCACTGCGACTGCGTGCGCGCCGCCCCCCCCCCCCCTA
>NW_005200982.1:583554-606868 GCF_000372725.1 Emiliania huxleyi CCMP1516 | reverse complement strand
TCCCACGCCGGGCCGGCGGTGCAGACAGCTTGGCCCATGGCAAGGAGCGGGGCCTTGCTAGGGGCGCCTTTCCGGCTACCGGTGTGGCCGCCGTGCCGCGGCCGCCATCGCGGGCGCGGCAGCCGGCCCTCCCCACCGGCCGCCGCCCTTCCGGCGGCGGCGCCCTCCTCCCCGCCGCCGCCCTCCCCACCGCCGCCGCCGCCCGCCGCCCCACCGCCGCCGCCGCCGCCAGCCGCCCCGCGCCTCTCGACCGGAGAGGGCGCCGGAGTCATCCCCGGCACGGCTGCCCACCGAGGCATCGGATCGACCGGCGACGGCGACGCGCGCAGAAGCTGCCCGTGGTGGTTGGCGCCCCACGAGTAGACGTCTCCCTCCTCCGTCAGCGCGAGCGTGTGGTAGCCGCCCGCTGCGACGGCCACCACGCGCGGCGGCGCAGCCGTCGCCGCCGGCGCGCTCTCCGGCCTGTGCCGCGGGGGTAGCCTCACCGCACCGGGAGGGAAGAGCCGGACCGCAGCCTCGCTAGGGGGAGGGACCGGCGCCCAGCCCAGCTGCCCGTGCGAGTTGGAGCCCCACGTCCACACGCGGCCCTTTGCGGACAGTGCGACCGAATGCACGTGCCCGCCCGCGAGGTGGACGACAGAGTCCTCGGCCTCGATCCCCGGCAGCAGCAGGCGCGCCGCCGAGCCGTCCCTCTCTAGCCCCGGCGCCGCCGGCGGTGCCGCGCCCGTGCCCTCGTCCCCTGGCTCCCCCACGGAGTCCGCCTCGTCGTCCTCCTCGCCGCCGCCGCACGAGAGAACGGCCGGCCCTCCCCCGGCGTGCACAAGCGTGTGGAACCCGCCGCACCCAAACACCGGTAGCTCGCCGTCGGGCAGCAAGCCCGCCACGCTCGAAGCGAGGCCGGGCTCGGCGTCGTAGTCGAGCCCGCCGTCGAGCGAGCGGCAGAGCTGGCGCGCCGCGTTCTCGCCCCACGTGTAGAGCCCGGACGCCGGCGCCGCGCCTGCGCGCTCGGCTGCGCTCCTCGAGGCGCTCCTCCCCTCCGCCCACGCGAGGAGGTGGAAGCCACACACGCGCACCGCTCGCACGGACGCGTCGCCGCCGAGGAAGGCGGACGGCTCGTACCCGCCGTCGACGTCGGCCTCGTCCTCGGCCTCGTCGCCGCCCCCCCCCTGCCCCGCCCCGCCCTCCCCCCTCCTCCAATGCGAGCTTCCCTCGCCGACCGACGCCTCCGCCGCCCCGGCCCCCTCGGGCGCGCCCGCGCCGGCGGCCTCGTCGCCGAGCGCCGTCTCGTGGAGCAGTGAGGCGGACGGGTGCTCGCCCCACACGACGAGGTGCCCGCTGCGCGAGACGGCGGCCGAGAAATAGGCGCCGGCGGCGAGGAGGGACGGCGGGTCCGCCTTGGGCAGAGGCAGCTCCGCCCGCTGCGGCATCCCGTCCCAGCGCACGCCGCGCGTGCGCGCGAGCTGGTAGCGGCCGTTGTATCCAAAGGACCAGACGTGAGACGCGTTGCAGAGGGCGAGCGTGTGGTACTCGCCGAGCGCGAGCGCGGCCGCGCCGAACTCGACGCCTCCGAACGGCTCGGAGCTGTGCGCCTCGCCGACTTGCGACGCGTTGCTCGCCTCTGCGCCGAGTTGGCCGAAAGAGTTGTCGCCCCACAGCAGCAGCCGCCCGCCGCTGGTGCGAGCCGCGGAGTGGTACGACGAGGCGGCGACCTCCACCACCTCCTCGCCCGCGCGCAGCGGCAGCGGCACCGCCGCCGCCTCGGCAGCCACGTCAAACTCCGCCTCGAACTCGGCCTCGCTCGGCGGCGCGCCGGCCGCGCCGCTCAGCACCGAGGCGGTGAAGCCGCGCCGGCCCTCGCCCAGCTGGCCGTGGGTGTTGTCCCCCCAGCCGAGGAGGCGGCCGCCACTCGTGCGGGCGAGCGAGTGCGAGGCGGCCGCGGCGAGGCCGACCACCGCCTCGCCCTTCTCGAGCGGGAGAGGCACCTTGAGGGGCGTCTCGACGGCGTGCTCGGTCCGCGCGCCCAGCTGCCCGAACCCGTTGTCGCCGAACGCGTAGACGGCACCCGACGCGCCGAGGACGAGGGTGTGCAGCTCCCCGCACGCGACGGCGGTGGCGTGCTCGGGCAGCGGGACTCGCGCCGGCAGCGCGAGAGGCGCGTCCAGCATCTCCAGCTCGGCGGGCGCCACGCTCATCGGCGTCTCCTCAGGAAGCACGCCGCACTGCCCGTGCCCGTTGTCGCCCCACGCAAACACCTCGCCGGAGGCCAGCACGGCGGCAGAGTGCATTCGGCCTGCGCAGGCGTCGACTGCCGCCGCCGCCGCAAGCCCACCGCTCCGTCCCGGCCACCGCAGCGCGTACGGCTGCCACGCCGTGTACGGGAGGCGCGAGGCGGAGAGCGGCCGACCCAGCTGCCCCATGGCGTTGTCCGCGAAGGCGTACACCGCGCCGGAGGCCGTCCGCACGAGGAGATGAAGTTCGCCCGCAGAGAGGCTCACGATCCGCTCTCCGGCCGGTAGCCCGAGCGGCTGGGTGCTCCCGCTCCCCGCGCCGTCAAACAGCAGCAGCAGCGGCGCCGGAGCTGCAGCAGCCCGCTCGGCGGCAGCGGCCAAAGAATACGGCGCTGCAGCGGCGCTATCCAGCAGCGGGTAGGGCGCGCTGTCTGGAGGTGAGCACGACCCGCAGGATAGCGAGCAGGTACGCGCCATGAAGCCCGCGTTGTCCTCGCAATGGCCGACAGTCGCCCAGAAATAACAGTCGCCCTTCAGGTCGGCGCATGCGAGCGCCGCTTCCGGGACGGCATCGGTTGCTTCCGCAAGCAGGAGAAGCTGTATCATGGCTTCTACGCAAGAGGAAGGGTTTGCACTTTTTGGCGGGTGGGGTCTGGCGCGCGCCTCCCTTATGCGCGCCCACGAACCTGAAGCGAGCGAAAAAAAAAACCCCAACAACCCAACCCAACCCAAAAAGCACGGTTCTGAAGTTGGGCCCTCGCGCCTCGGCCTAAACAAGCGGCCAAAACACTTGCAACCCGTTCGAAACGCGAGAGTGGCACCGGCGTGTAGCCTCGAAGGGGCAGCCGGGGTCTCGCGTTTAGGGTCGTACAAGGATGTAAGACACAAGAAGCAGGGCGCGAGCCGCGCACAAAAGCCGCACAGAAAGCAAACCCACGTGACACAATCGAGGGAAGAAACTCATGTGAGACAGAGAGTCACGCGGGACAGGAGAGTAAAGTGCCAAAGGGGGCACCACAGTGCACAGAGAGCAGTTACTATCCTGAGGGAGGGTGTAGAGGATGTAGAGTGTAGAGCGCTGTAGAGCTGTAGAGATGTAGAGCGCTCTGGAGCGCTGTAGAGCAATGTAGAGCTGTAGAGCTCTACATCCACCGCGTGACGAACTGCCTCCGTTGTAGAGCGATGTAGAGGCGCTCTACAACGTGAAATCTCTACAACAAACTCTACATCATAAGCGGCGAACGAGGCACGGTCGCTCTCCGACATGAGGCGCGTTGCACTTGCCAGTGCTGCCCTGGCCTTCTGTCTGCCCGCCCAATGGGTGGCAGGTGCCTCTGCTGCTGTGGCATGCCTCGCGGCTGCGACTGGCCGGCGCCTCGGCGCGTCAGCTCGGCTCGGCGTAGCGATCGTGGCCAGCGCAACTCGCTTGGACTCAACGCTCAGCCAGGAGCTCCCGCACGCGCTGGCGCGAGTCATGGCGCATGCAACGCGTCTAAATGCTCGCCTCGCCTCGCGCAAATGCGACCGTCCTCGCAGCCGACAGTCCACCGCCTGCTAAAGAAGCACAGCGACGAATGCGGCACCGGCGACGCATGGCAGGCTGGTCATGACGCAGTTATAGGGTGTTGTGTGCCGTCAGAGTGACTCTCTGTGTGTCAGTGATAGTCAGGGCCGTCCATCAGAGCTCCAGTAAGCTCGGAGACACCCCATTAGTGCGACTCGACCTCTTTGAGTCACTGCCTTCCCGGCGGTTTGGCTGTAGAGCCTCTACAACAAACTCTACAACAAAATCGCGCTCTACATCGCTCTACAACGGAGGCAGTTCGTCACGCAGCCGATGTAGAGCTCTACAGCTCTACAGCGCTCCAGAGCGCTCTACATCTCTACAGCTCTACAGCGCTCTACGCTCTACATCCTCTACACCCTCCCTCAGTTACTATCTCCGCATTCCAACGCCCCCCCGTGAGTACACTGTGTGTAGGAGAGGGGGGGGGGGGGGTCTCCGAATTAGTACCCTGCCGGCGGCCTTCCGCCGCTGCAGTTCATGTACGCGCCCTCGTCCGTCTTTCTTTGCAAGCAGCGCGTGGCCGTGGGTGAAGAGCCAGTTGAGAACCCCGGCGACCTGTGTGCCATGATGCACTAGGTGTCCACCAATAGATTGCTCATTGCTTATCTCTGTATGGTCCGGCCGGGGGCCCACTCAGTGTCTCTCTCACTGTATACTGAGTGAGCAGAACATTTGTTCGTCGACCAAAAGTTGCCACGGCCGTTTCCATCGTTGGCTCACTACAGACGATCATATGTAGGACACGGAAGCGCAGGCACTCCAGACGAAAAAGCAGATCGAGGAGGGCGAACGCGCGCGTCGACAGGAAGTAGGTACCTAACCGCAGTCCTCCCAGACTGCAGCTCGCGTCCGCGATTAACCGCTCGCACCCTTGCGTTCGCAGCGGAAAAGCGCGAGCGGAGCATTGCGGCGCGCGAGGCAGCGCGACAGAAAGACGCGGCGCATGCAGGAGAGCGAACAGGCAGGCAAGACAAGCATGCGTCCAAATACTCGAAGAAGAGCGTGCTCCTGCTCAAGGAGGTCTTCGACGAGTACGATGGGGACGGGTTCGGCACAATCTCGCTCAACGAAATGCGGCAGTCCCTCATCCAGAAGAAAGAGGACAAGGCACGCGCGGCATTGCAGTCCAAGGACCTCGCCGTCCGGCAGGCAGCCGCCGGGATCGATATTGCCGACGTTGTCGAGCCTCTCTTCAGAACTTTGGACCGGGACGGAGACGGCGAAATTAGCTTTCCGGAGCTACTCGCGGTGCTCTTCCCCCTCGCCACGCACACAGAGATGGAAACGATGCTCTCCTGGGTGAAGAAAGGGCCCCAAGGCCCAAACGAGCTGCCGCTCACGATGTCGGAGGAGCAGCTATCGGAGCTCCGCGCGATCTTTGACATCTTCGACACCGACGGGTCGGGAGCCCTCACACTCCCAGAGTTGCAGGCAGCACTTGCCTCGTGTGGGATGACAAGGGGTGAGATCAGAGACCTGTTTGAGAGCGCTGACGTCGACCAGCGCGACGGCCACCTCGACTTCTGCGAGTTTGTGAGCATGATGACAGAATCAGAGTTCTTGTAGATTCAGTCAGTGTTACACACCTCCTAGAGCATGGAGGACAGGTCCACACGCACACACACGCTGCACACGATTGGCTCGGGAGCCGACACGAGGCGCACTGTCACCGGCCGTAGCACCGGGTCCGGACTGTTGGACACACAGCACACAACTCACAGGACAGCTCACGAGGTGGCGCTATGTAGAGGAGTTCGCTCGGGGACTGACGCGGGATTGAGGCATCACGTCTCCATGCCGCCGTCAAGTCGGAGCCAGTCTGCGGCGACCACAGCGCTCACCGCAGGGATATGCGAGCTTTTCAAAGTCATGCTTTTGCGCGAAATCCCACAATGGTGGATTTTGGGGCGCTGTGGGCCCCCTCGGCTACCGCATGGGCATGCCTGCGGGCGCAGGTAGAGCCGTACCAGGTTCGAGGTGCAACCCCTTGGAGTGTGAACGGCTTCGTAGCCCTCCGGTCTACTACTGAAGATCCGCAGGACTGGAGCGAAAAAAAAGCAAGCGAGTGTTCGAGGTGTTGGATACGTGGTTTACGGCTTTATAAGAGATCTGTATCGCATCCTGTCGAGCGCTGCGACCGGCTCAGCCAGGGAGCTCGCTTGACCTTTTTCAGAGCACCATTCTCTGCGAGCGCGTGCTTGCCTCCTGCCCCTCGCGCCCTCCTCCCGCTCCGCCATCGGCTCCCGAGCCCTGTGACCGGTGCTCCCCCGCATGCCCCCCCCCCCCCCCCCGGGTGGCGCGTGGCCACCCCCAACCCGGCCGAATCTCTCGGCAGCTTTGGTGGTGGGCGCCTTGACCCGCCCCGCCCCCTCACCGACCCTCAGCGGCGGTCGCCGCCATACCCGCCGTATCGCTCGCCGCCGCCGCCGCCGCCGCCGCCGCCGTACCGGTCGCCGCCGCGGTCGTAGTCCTCGTAGCGAGGCGGAGGGCCGCGGTCTTCGTACCGTGGAGGCGGCCCGCGGTCGTCGTAGCGCGGCGGAGGGCCGCCCCCGTAGCCGCCGCCTACTCGAGTATTGCGGCCGGGGCGAGGTCAGGGGCGGGGCCGGGGGGCAAAAGTTCGAATGTTGCGGGCTGCGGCTCGGCCTCCTCGGTCGCCGTAGCCGCCTCCGCCGCCGTAGCCGCCGCCTGTCGCAGTCGGGGGCGGGGTCGGCACAGGGGTCGGGTTGCTGGGCGTCCGTGGCGCTGCTCGGGTCCTCGGTCGGCGTAGCCGCCGCCGCGGTCGCCGTAGCGGTCGCCTCCGCCGCCATAGCCTCCCCCGCCGCCATAGCCTCCCCCGCCGCCATAGCCTCCGCCGCCATACCCGCCGCCCCCCCCTCCGTACCCGCCCCCTCCGCCATACCCGCCTCCCGGCCCCCCGCCGGCGTATCCGCCGCCGGCGTATCCGCCGCCGCCGCTGTAGCCGCCGCCGTAGCCGCCCGCGGCCGGCGCCGGCGCCTCGCAGCCGCCGTACACGTCGACGGCGCGGTCCTTGCCCTTGCGCTCGTCGAACGCCTACGGGCGAGGTGTGGAGGGCTAAAGTGTGGAGAGTGGTGGGCGAAATGTGGAGCGGCGGACAAAGTGTGGAGCGGCGGGCGAGGTGTGGAGCGGCGGGCAAAGTGTGGAGCGGGGCAGTGTGGAGTGGTGGGGGAGGTGTGGAGCGGCAGCGAAGTGTGTGGCGGCGGTGTGGGCGGCGACGGCGCAGAAGCGGAGAGTGTCTCGGGGGTCGTCTCTGCGCCTTTGTGTACTCGACGCGATCGCCCTCGCGCAGCACCTAAACCCAGGCGCGAATTGTGAAAAGAAGGCCGGGCGGCGGGCCGCGCGGCGGCTCATCGCAGCTGTGGATGGCGCTGGCGGCGGGCGGCGTGCGCGTGGACTCATCTCAGCTCGACATCTCGGCGAATCTCGGCGTATCTCGGTCAATCTCGGCGTATCACACCTGCCCGTCCTTGACCTCGCTCATGTGGACGAAGAGGTCCTCACCGCCGTCGTCCTGTACGCAGGCTCGTGGGCGCGTGAGGGGACGCTCTGTCTGCACGACCCACCAGGTCCGCGCCTGCTTGATGAAGCCATACCCCTTGTCGAGGTTCCACCGCATCGCCGTCCCCACACTCTTGCCGGGGCGCGGCTGGCCCGTGAAGCCGCCGCCGCCGCCGCGCTTATCGCGCAGATCCTCGCCCTCGACGCCGCCGTACACGTTGAGCGCGCGGTCCTTGCCCTTGCTCGCGTCGTACTGCTTCTCGAACCGAACGCTGTCGCCCTCGCGCAGCATGTTGCCGTCGCGGATCGCAGAGAGGTGGCAAAAGATGTCGTCCGAGCCGTCGTCCGGCTTGATGAAGCCGAAGCCCTTCTCGTTCCAGCGCAGGGCGACGCCAGTCAGCTGACCGCCGCCCTCGCCGCCGCCTTCGCCGCCGCCTTCTGCGCTGACGTGCCCTTCGGCGTCGGTGCCGCCGTTGCCTCCGTCCGTCTCCGCCGGCTCGTCCGCTGGCGGACCGCGCGGCGGGCTTCGCGAGCGCGAGCGCTCCTCGGCGGCGGCATCGCCAGCTTCGCGGTCGAGCCGTCCTCGGTCGTCGTCGCCATTTCCGTCCATGGCTGGTCTCGGGACCTACAGTCGCGTTCAGCGGATGCAGCTGGTGAACTCTTGCGGAGGGCGCGCGCGGGCGGCGCCGAGCCGCAGCGAGCTTCTTGGTGAGTTGTACCTAGGTACCTACTCGAGTACAAGGTCAAAGTGTGAATGGCCCTGTGTTGCGCACCTCAACCTCTCATAGACCAGCGCGCGGCGAAATTATTTTTTCTTCCCAATAATAAGGTCTGTGAATGATCAAACAGGTTCGCCTTCCTTCCTTCCTTCCTGCCTGGCTGGGATCGCGTGCGAGCCCTTCACGGCACAAGCTTTGCCTGGCGGCTTCAGCATGTTCCTTTTCCCAACCGCATACGGACGAGCGAGACCCCCCCTGTGAAAAGTGAGGCGTGCGGTCGGTACTCGACTCACAGGATCAAAGCTATTTGTGCGAGCTCCCGTTCACACTCTTGTCTAGCCCTTTCTCGGGGCCGCGCCTGCGGCGTGCTGTGGTTTCCTTAACGGAGTCGCTTAGCAACACCAAACAACTCTAACACTCAAACACATCATTTTGGGCCTGGAGCCCTGTTCACGCGCGCGCGAGACGTGCGGACAGGGTTGCCAGGTGAGAGTTCACGCCTCGCACAACAGAGAGAGAGATGCGCTCTGCATGGTTTGTGCGGCTCCGGTGGAGCGGTGGTGTGCCTGTGTTACTACCAGCACGTGCCAGTCCGCGCCTGTGTCGAGCCTGTCTGCTGTGAGAGAGTTGTTTTTGATAAATTCTTACTTAGTCTTAGCCAACTCCCTGGCCTCTTCGCAAGGCCTCCCGACCGTTCGAACTCATCGACGCGGGCTCTCTCGGCTACGGGACCGGCCCCAGCTTCGGCTGAGGGCTGACAAGCTTCCGAGCCCAAATCACTGTGAGAGTCGTGATTTCTTGTTGGTTAATAAAAATCTCTCTCACACATAAGAAGACAAGAAAATCTCTCTCTCACACACACGCGCGCGCGTTTCATGCAAGTGAGCACATGTGCATGTGCAGATTTTTAGAACGGCCACGGCTACGTCAAGGCGCATCGCGGTTTCTACCACGACGCGATCTTTGTCAAGCGCAACAACTTCAACCTGCTGCTCCACGAGACGTTCGGCGGCGGCTTCTCGCCCACCGCCGTTCTCAAGCTGCGCCGCCTCGCGCGCAAAGTCGCGCGCGGCAGCGTCGACCGCACGGCCTACTCGCCCAAGTACTCGCTCTCTTTTATGTCCCACCATGCAGAGCGCATCTCTCTCTCTGTTGTGCGAGGCGTGAACCGCGCCATTCGCTCTCACCTGGCAACCCTGTCTGCACGTCTTGCGCGCGCGTGAACAGGGCTCCAGGCCCCAAATGGCGTGTGAGTGTTAGAGTTGTTTTCATGTGCATGTGCATGCGCGACATGTGCATGAAATCGTCAGACTGATTATGTAAAAGAGGAGTGCATAAGATCGGACAGGGCTTGCGATGAGTTTTTGGCGGCAGGGCTGTTCCAGTTATTTATCTTGTGATCACGCGCGAGCCTGTGAATAGGCCCCGGAGGCCTCAACCCTCAACCAACTAAAGGGTTGACGGGGGGTCTCAACCAACCGTCAACCAGATGGTTGAGGGGGGGCCTCAACCCTCAACCCTCAACCCCTCAACCACCCCTCTGGGCCGAAATCGTGGAGCTCTAGGAGTGCAGTGGGTAAAATCACATCCAGGTGGACAGAAGGATCTCAAGTCACGGTTTCCGAGGTCAATGCTCTTCAGAGCGATGCGAAGCATGGTTGTGCTCTCCATCCTCCACGTGTCGCGCGCACTGCTGTTGCCGCCGCGCGCACTGCTGTTGCCGCAGCGCTCACTCGCGCCACGCGCCAGCATCCGCCTCGCCCTCGACAGCCTTCTGGCCAACCCTCGTATCACTGCGAACGACACGTATGCCGAGGAGTCCAGACAGTACCGCCGCACCGTCTATATGCACGACGAGTGGATTAAGCACCGCTCGAGCGACCGCTTCTTCCGCAACATGATGACCATCGGGCAGAGCGGCGTCACGCAGAACCTGGGCGACGAGCTCGTCGTTTTCACTTCGATCGCCACGGCCGTCGTGGGCGCGAACATGCTGCTGCAGTCGTACACTGACCTCGAAGGCGTCAAGCACGCGGGTGCCTTGGCAGGCCTCTGGCAGTGGTGAGAGCCTCCGCATTCAACCCGTGCCCCTTGCCCGCGTTCTCCTCATCCCAGGCTTGTGCTGAGGGAAGGCGCTCGCCTTGTCTGCTCAGGGGCCCGTGGAGCCTGCCATCCATGCCCTTCACCGTGGCGATGCCCGCGCTGTCGCTGCTCCTCGTCTTCCGCACAAATACGGGCTACGCGCGATGGAACGAGGCGCGCACGCTGTGGGGCGGCGTGGTGAACACATGTCGCAACGTGGTGCGCCAGTCCAACACCTTCTACCCGCGCACGCTGGAGGGCAACATGCTGCGCGACCGCCAAAAGGCCAACAGCAGCCGAGATACCGTCGAGTATCGCCGAGATGGCCAAGATGCGGCCGAGATGCGGCCGAGAGACATATGTAGCGACATTCCTATGTGCACGCCTGTTTACACAGGCCAACACCGCCGCCTTCTGCAAGGGGCTGCGCAACTTCCTGCGCGGCCCGACGGACGACGCCGTGTACCGGAGCGAGCTGCTGGAAATGGCCGAGGCGGGCCTCATTCCGCGACGGCAGGTGGACGCCTGCATGGCCGCGAAGAATCGGCCGATGTTTTGCCTCTCCGCCATGTCGCACAACATCCGCCAGGTGATGCTGGACGGCTCTCAGCGCGGCCTCCTCTCGGCTGATGTCTCGGCTGATGTCTCGGCCGCGTCTCCCCCCGTAAGGCGGAGCTCGACCCCATGTCGCGCGCGCGCATGGACCAGTCGGTGGCTATGCTGGTCGACCTGACGGGCGCGTGCGAACGCATCTTCAAGTCGCCCGTGCCGCTGGTGTACACGCGTCACACGGCGCGCTTTCTGACCTCGTTCATGATTTGCGTGCCGTTCGGGCTATGGGAGGCGACAGGCAACTACTGGAACCATTGGCTGACCATACCGGCGACGGCCTTCCTCGCCTTCTTCCTCTTCGGCATCGAGGAGATCGGCATCCAGATCGAGGAGCCCTTCTCCATCCTGCCGCTAGAGGCGTTGTGCAGCGGCGCCATCTCCGCCACGATGGACGAGATGGTCGAGGCCAACGAGGCCGAGAGTTTCCTCTTTGACGATGAGCTCGCCGCCCTGCCGACCCCCTCCCCGTCGCCTGTCTCGAAGCCGGGCCGCGTCATCAAGGTCGGCTCGGTGGAGGTTATCGTCGGCGGCTCGGTCGTGCCGACGTCACCGAAGTAGTGACTTCTGGAGCTCGGATACATTCTGAGATCAGGTTCCACTGGTAGAGCCGTAGGGTCTGACTGCCGTACCCCTAGGTTAGCTCTTAGCGCAACGAAAACACTTGGCGAAACCGTCCCTAGACGCCTTGTACCCAAATCGAGCATCCCAAAGAGTCTTGGTTCGGGCGTCACCAGCCTGCACCATGGCCCATGGGCTAGTGGTAGTGCCATTTCCGCACTCTGACACGCTAACGTAATCTTGAAAACGTCTCCAACGGAGCTCCGTGTTGCTTCCAGCGCCCTCCCCCGCGCTCCCTGCGGCCATGGCCGATGATCCTAGGAAGAGAGGTCATCTGGCTACCGCGAGAGCGACCCAACTCGTCGACATCGTCCGATGATGGTGCCGCAAAGTCAGCCTTCGGAGGCTATCGTGGCGTCGAGCCGGCAGTAGCCGTGACATGTGGTTCCACCACCCCTCTTAGGCTTTGCCTCTGACCGCCACCGTTCCCAGGCTGCCTACTGGGATGGAAAGGAAGGCTCGGCGAGCGTATAGAAGCGTGCTCGACCTCGTCGTGGCAACCTGTACGGCAGCGCTGGTAGGCGCGATGAGCGTCGTGCCACCTGACCCAAGACGGGTCGCAGGCGTCGTACCGAGCGTGTCGAGACCGTGTCCTGATGTGATCTGCACGGGTGAGTCACGTCGGCGTCAAAGGAGCGACGTGCGACCTGTCAGAGCTTGATCTCCGATCTCAGAGGCGTCGAGTCGTCTCCGGCGCGCAACAAATGTACCTCCCCAGGACGCGCAGAGGCTGCTGCGACCCCGCTGAGTGGACGGGCGCACACAGCGCCACCTGCTGTGTGCCGCCGTCTACTCGGTGGGGTCGCAGCTGCCTCTGGAAGGCACCGAGGTGTACCTTTTTGCGCAAATGGTCAAATCAAGGTTTTGTAACGCGAGCTGTGCCACAGTGAAATGGCACTAGCCATGGGGAGGCGCAAAGTCCCTCCGAGGTCCGCGCCCCCGCGCGTCACAGACTTCAAACATCCACCCGCCCTCGGGCCACTCAGACAACACCAGCTCTCCGCAGCACCACAGCATCCCCTGCCCGCCGGCAACCCCCGACGGACCGCCGTACCGCACACGCAAGCGGCGCGCACGACGTTCACGCTCTTCCGTGTCCAACCGTGTTGGGCAGTGATTTGGGGCACGGGCTAGCTCCGATCCAGACGCGTCATCGAGTATCGTAGAGAGACGCCCGCGAGAGCGGGACACGCGGATTATCGAAGCGCACGCGCCCCCTGCACACAGGGAGGAGGACGACGACGAGGAATTCGACGGCCTCGCATACAAGGTTGCACGCCTGAACGGCTCGATCGGCTCCGGGGCCAAGCGCAAGTTCATCGTGCAGTGGCAGGGGTCAAACTTCAGGGGCGACACCGTTGAGCCCGAGGCGAACGTGTGGCCGCCCCGACGGTCGCGGTGACTCAGCAGCCGCTATCGGACTTTCGGACCGCCTTGCACCGGCGCGTCTGCTCCCGCAGGATAGGGGAGCGCGTGCCTGCGTGGGAGATCCCGCTGCCGATTCCCTACATCCACGACGAGGCGGTGGCGCGCGGGCTCATCTCTTTCCTGCGCCAGAGGCGCGGAGGCGGCCTCCACGCGCTCGCAGGCGAGCTCGATCTGCAGCTCGAGCAGCAGCTCGACGTCGCGGACGCCGTCGCCTTCCACCACATTGACCCTTTGAAGAGCGTGGGCAACGTGCGCATTAGATGCGGGGGCGCGTCCTACGAGGACATGGCGCTCCTCTCCCGCCTCCGCCTGACCTTTTCGGGCCGCACGCTCACGGCCTACCTCACGCTAGTGATCTTCAACGGCTAGACCGGCATGCCCTCGTTCCCAAAGGCGGGCAAGCAGGTCAAGTACTCCCTGGGCGAGCGCAACATCCTGGTGAAGCACACGAAGAGGGCGCTCCTGCAAGAATGGGCGCCACTGCCGATCCCCACCTTCTTACGGAAGGTGGGGTGGCACGCTCTGCCAGACGGGGTGGCGGGCTGGCGCCTCCCCGATGCGGTGACGACGGGCCGCGCCCGCCTCGAGCTCCCCCCCCGCCTCTGGCCCAAGACGGCGGCCGACATCGGCCGCCCGTGGCCGGCAGAGTATTCGCCCGCGGGCTCGGTGCAGCTGCAGGCTTGAGAGTTTTTGCTCTAGTTCGGGACCAGGTGGTCCATTAGGAACCATCTCTTTTTTTGGTATTACGGGCGCATGTTACTCTCTTTAGTCACGTTTAGAGTTCTCAAATACCGGGGGGTCTCAGCTCGCGTTGCGCGCCGCCACCGCCTCGGCGTACTCTGGGTCGACAAGTGCAACGTGAGTCCGAGCCGCGTGCCCGCTTCTCATGAAGTAGAGCGTCTTCAAGCAGAGCTCGACCACGTTGTCGACGTGCCAGCGCGCGAGCATCGTCGACAAAATATGCACCTGTCGCGACCACAAGCCGCTCCCCTTCTTCAGGAAGGAGACGGCGCCGCTGCGCTGCTCGGCCGCGGCCGACAGGACGGCGTTCCGCCTCTGGAGGCGGAAAACCATTCCCGCGAGGTGTCGCCTCCGGCGCTCCACGTCCGCCAACTCGCTCTTCAGCTCCAGGTTGGCTTGCTCCATCTCCTGCACGCGCCGACGCAGCAGGCGCGTCTCGTCGTCGCCGCCTCGCGTCTCCATCCGCCTAGGCGTCTACTGCGGCCCCGGCGTCTACTGAGGCCCCGAGGCCGCGCTCGCGGGAGGGGCTCATGGTCATGCAAAGCATTGGGTGGCTCTGTGCATCGATGGCCCGAGAGCCGGCGCGCCGCGCGCGCGACATGTGTCATGTCAAACCTAAAGAATGTCATGTCTCAGTTCATGTTATTTTTTGATATCGGTTGTGTCCCAGAGCAGCTGTCTCCTCTCTCTCTCGACACTGACAGGATATTGAGATATATTCACATGTCAATACTGTATACGCGTGTGGACTGTGGTCCACTAGGTTAGAGGTGACACCTGGTCGGCAGGTCCTCTACTCTAGTACCTCCTGCCTCCAGCCTCTCCACACGCTCCACACATACCCACTTCTCCCCCCCCCCCTCCACTTCCCCGTGCTCCCCGTGGTACTCTGTGCTCACTGTTGCTGCATGCCCGTTGCGTACGCACTCTCATGCGCGCTGGGCCGCCTCCACCGCCATCCTGGCGGCCGCCGCCTTGGCCCTCGCAGCGGCAGTGGCCGCGCGCTTCTCCTTGGCAGCGGCCAGTTTCGCCTCGGCCGCCGCCGCTTCGGCCGCCGCCAGCGCCACCGCCGCCGCTGCCGCCGCCGCCGCCGCCTCAGTCACCGCTTCCTCCTCTGCGGCAGCCTCGTCCTCCGCCTCCGCCTCCTCCTCCGCCGCCTCCGCCTCCTCGGCCAGCCGCGCCGCCTCGGCCACCTCTGCCGCCGCCGCCGCCTGGCTCTCCGCCGTGATGCCGAATCGCATCCTCTCCTCGGTGAGCGTCTCGAGAAGCAGGAGAAGCCTCGCCTCCTCGGCCTTCTTCGCTGCCTCGGCTGCGTCTGCCTCCGACGGCGCCTCGGTACCCTCCTCGGGCTCCTGCGACGGCCCCGCCCCGCCCGCCCCGCCGCCCTTCTTCTTCTTCTTGCCCTTCTTGCCGTTGGCGCGCTTCTCCGCCTCGACCTCCGCCAGCAGCTCCTCGGCGTGCCGCGCCGCCTCCTTCTCCTCCGCCGCCCTCTGCGCCGCCCTCTCCGCCGCTCCCGCGGCCCACGCCGCCTCCTCCGCCGCCTTCTCCGCCGCCTCCGCAGCCTTCTTCGCCGCCTCCGCCGCCGCCTTCTCGGTCGCCGCATGCTCCTCGAGGGCGCGCACGCACTTGGTGTGGCCCTGCTCCTTGGCCCACTGCAGCGCGGTCTTGCCACTCGTGTTGCACACCGTCACGTCTGCGCCCGCCCGCAGCAGCTGACGCACGACGGTGAGGTGGCCGCGGAAAGCGGCCTGAATCAGTGCAGTGTCGCCGGCGTTGGACTGCTGGTCGATCGCCGCGCCGTGCCGGATCAGCGAGTCGACCACTGTCTCTTGGCTTTTGCCGGCGGCCAATATCAGCGCGGTATTCCCGAAAAGCTTGCTTCGCTGGTCGATCGCCGCGCCGTGCCGCAACGCCAACTCGACCAGCTTCACGAAGCCATTCACGGCGGCGAGACTCAGCGCGGTGCCGCCGTCGCCAGACTGCAACGAGACATCGCTGGTCTGCAACGAGACATCCGCGCCGCGCTGGAGCAGCGCCTCGGCCAGCCCCTCGTGGCCCTTCATCATAGCGAGCATCAGCAGCGTCATGCCGCTCAGAGAGCCGCTCGAAAAGACGTAATCGAACGCCGCGTCGACCCGCCCGCCGCCGTCGAGCCACGCCAGCACCGCCTCCTCATCGCCTCGCCGAGCCGCTAGCACAACCTCCTCTGACAAAACCCCGCTGCTCGGCTCGGCCTCCTCGCCACCCTCGCCGCTCGGAGCAGAGGCCGCGGCACTCGCACCCGCCGCCCCTGCGCCGCCTGCTTCGGCCGACGGTGCCTTGCTCCGGCTCACCGCCACCTCCCTGAGGTACGTCTTGAAGGCCTGGACGCACTCGACGTGGCCCCTTTCCTTGGCCCACTGCAGCGCCGAAAAGCCATTCTCGTCGCGCAACGTCATGTCTGCGCCCGCCCGCAGAAGGCGGAGCACGACGGCGGGGCGGTCGAAGTAGGCGGCGAGAATCAGCGCGGAGCCACTGTTCTTGTACTGCAGGTCGATCTCCGCGCCACGCCGCAGCAGCAGATCGACCACCCGCTCTTTGCCGCCGTGGGCGGAAGATACCAGCGCCGTCCCGATCTCCGCACCGTGCTGCAGCAGCATCTCCACCATTCGCTCGCGGCCGTAGTAGGCGGCATTGCTGAGCGCAGTGGTGCCGCGACTGGTTTGCAGGTTGATCTCTGCGCCACGCTTCAGGAGGAGCTCGACAATCTGCGCGTGCCCGTGCTGTGCGGCGATCATCAGCAGGGTGCATGGAATCGGACGGCCGCTGACCTCAGAGGGCAACTCAGCGAGAGTGTCGGCTTTCCCGCCGTCATTCAGCCACAGTCGCACCGCTCCCAAGCGGCCATTCTCGGCCGCCTTCAGGACGTTCTTTGGGACTTCGCCACCCGGCGCGCTGTCAGCAGACGGCGGCGACGGCGGCGTGCGGAGCGCGGCGTTGGCGCGGGAGCGCGAGGTGGGCATGACTGCTGTGGGCTGGCGGAGAACGGTGGGCTCTGACTCCGTGCCAAAATTCTTCTTGAGCCTGTCTGCTGTGAGAGAGGTTCTCGAGGTTCTCGAGGTGGATATCCTTTGGCCGCGTTGGGTAGCGAGGATTGGTGTGACGCGATCCACGCAGGGTGTTTTCTGACGGCCGACCGTCAGTGCACGGAGTTGCCCCTTCTCCGACTGCCCCGGCTAGTTCCCGAGGCTCGCCGGGTTTCCCCTACGTCACCCAGGACCTAGCGCGGGTGGGTTGGAGGGGGCTCGCCCCGTTCCTCCCCATCGGGCCGCATAAGCGGCCACGCCTCGCAGATTCGTTTCTCGCGCCTGGGTCGTGAGAGAGAGTTCTTTTGTTTAAATTCTTCTTGAGCTAGCCGGCCCTGGAAGTCAGGTTAATAACTGCACTCCAAGTGCTCCAAGCTAAGGAGGCGGATTTCGATCCTGGGCAGCGCTGCGGTTTCCTTTGTTACTCTCCTGTGGGCGGGAGGGAGGGGTCGGATGGCGGTGCCCGAGGCGTCGGTGGTGGCGCCGGCGGCGACGGCGGCGTTGAAGGCGTCGGAGACGGCGGCGGTGATGGCGGCGGTAGCAGAGGAGGAACGAGGAATGGCGGCGGCGAACTGGACAACAGCACCACGGGGACGAAGATAAGGCCGGCCATAAACCTACTACTGAGCTGCTCTCGCTCTCGGGACGTACGTGGAAGCTTTTGCGCGGTCGCTCTTTTCTTTTTCAGTTGTAATTTTTTTCAGTGACCCGCTCCGCCCTACCACTCTCTTAAAGGCGCGGCTCTCTCCCTAGCTCTCTACAAGCTTGCACAAGCATCTAGAGTCTCTCGCTACCTAGGTCGATGCGGCTGCCTCTGCGGCGTCGTAGGAGCTCAGCGACCAGCCGATGTCGTACGAACCCGCGTCTGCCGCCGGCCCTTCCGGCCAGCCATGCTTCGCGCGCGCATCATAGCCATAGAAGTTCAGTGCCGCCAGAGGCGCCTCGAATGACCTCGTGGTCTTTGGCTCAACGTGATGGTGTTGGGCGTGGATCTTGTCGTCGGCGTGGTGGATCTTGGCGGAGTCGCTGGTGCCAGACCTCCACCACGAAGGAGCCACCTTCAACGCCTCGGCCGCCTCGTGCCACGCGGCTCGGACAGCATCCGGCGCCTCTCCCGAAGAGGCTTTTTCGGTGGTCTCGGGCCGCCCGCAGTCGGCCAACGTATGGCACGGGCGGACGAATTGAGTAGGAGCGTACCTCTTCTCCTGTGAACAGGCGGACTGGCGTCAGTATCAAACTCTCGCCTCCCGCAGCTGTGCTCGAGCCGGCGCCATGGGCAAAGTTTCCGGCACAGCTGCTGCGTAGATGCGCGAGGCATGCGCAGCAAGAACGATGATTGTCAGGGCCCCGCCTAGAGCGGCCACGGTGCGCGGCCAGCGTCGGCGTTCGTCCTGCCAGCCTGCGTCGGCGTTTATTTGCATGCCGATGGCGATGGGGACACGCGTGAAAAACGGCGTTTGCAAAAAAGACATTTCCGCAGACGGCAGGGGTGCTCGGCGTGAAAAAAATGGAAAAAGAAATAAGTTATTTTTTCCTGCTGAAAAGCATCGCAAACCCTGTCAGCAGTCCTCCTCCGGGAATGTACGTAAGAGCCACATCCATTGAAAAGCGACACGCGCTGCTTACTTGTAACCTATTGCCCCGGGCCTATTGGTACAACACGGTCTCATATCTTCCCCGGGATGCACGAGATGCTCTTTGGCAGGCCCTGCAGCCGCAGCAGCCGGTCGCAGCCGCCGCCGCCGCCATCCACCAGCCGCAAATCGACGAAGATGGGGGAGTTTGGAGGCACCTTGAAGAGGCCTCGCCCGCCGGGGCGCGGCAGCCCCTCCGCGCCGTACGCGGCGCTCGCCGGCACCACCAACCGCCTCCAGCCGCCCTCACGCATACCAAGCACCCCCTCGTCGATGCCGGCCGGCACTGTCGTAGTTGGGATGTACGGAGGACCGACGACGACTGCCGACGGCTCGCCCAGGAACCACATGCTGGGACGCCCGTCGGCCGCCCAGGTCGCGTACGCGGGCTCGCCGGCGTCGAAGGAGCTGCCCCACACCTTGATGTGGACGTAGACGCGGTCGCCCAGAGCGGGCAGAGGGCCGTCGCCCTCGACGAGGTCGATGACGCGGAGGCCGCTCGGCCGCAAAACGCCAGCCTCCGGGGAGCGGCTCGCTGCGCGCAGCTCCTCGTTCGAGGGTGTCGCAAGCGCTGCGCTCGGTGCGAGGAGCGTCAAGGCGCCGGCGCCGGCCGCCGTGAGCGCCTGCCGGCGCGTCGCGGGTGGCCGTGCAGCAGCTCGGAGCGCAGCAGCAGCAGGTGGCGCAGGCCGCACCGAGAGGACGAAGAGCGTTGCGAGCATCTCTTCGGTGGGGCCGGCCCGTTCTTTGTACCAGTCCAGTCGCTGTCTGCTATAGCCGCAGCCTGCCGCAGCCACTCCCAGCTGCTCGGTGTGAACAGAGTTCGTACACCGAGCAGCAGGGAGCTCCGCAACTCGAGATCCCTCGAGAGTTCACGCGGAGTCGGCTGGGGCTATACCAGACAGGTCCAGTCGCCGCTTGCTCCTCGGCCGAGAGAACACACACACAACGACGCAACCAGTGCGCACACCTGCCGCTTCAGTCGCGGCAAGCGTCGGTGCCTGGCGGGAGGTCGCTATTAGGGATCCTATGGCACAAGTCGTGAAGAAGCCTCGTCGACTCGTCCCCTGGCCCTGCCTGTGATCGCCGCGCAGCCACACGCCACACCGCAAACCAATTCCTCCGGCTCTCCCAGGGGAGGGGGGCCGCGACGACGAGCCTTTTTCTCGCTGTGTCGCCCCCTCACAGTGGGCTCAAAGGCGTGGCCTGTACCCGCAGGGCCTGTACTGGCCCCGTTATACTCCCCGCGCACACACACACACACACAAACGAGGCTCATGTCACTTGGTCGCCACGTGGCGCACCTCCGCCGCCACCCTGGCCGCCGCCTCGGGCTTTAGTCGCGCCGCCGTCTGCGCGAGCTCGGGCAGAGCGCCGAGGAGGCGCTCGCGCCGCTGGTCGCTCTCCTCAATCTGGGCGTACATGCGCAGCCGCGTGGCGTGGCGCTCGTCCTCATGGATGCGCGCGCGCTGCGAGAGGCGCACCGAGAAGAAGAGCGCAATGCCGGCCAGCAGGAGCCCGGAGTAGATGAACTGCCGGTCCCGCCGCAGCGCCAGCTCCTCCTGCTGCCGCTTGAAGGCGGCGAAGGCGGCGTCGGAGTCGCCGCTCGCAGCGGCGGCGACCATCCGCCCGCCCGGGGAGGAGGAGGTGCTCTGAGAGCGCTGCGAGGCGAGCCGCGGCAGCGCAGTGCAGCGTCCCAACATGGCGGCTTGCTTCGCTTCCCAACGCGTCACGACCCCGCATTTCTTTTTACCAAGAGCGGCGCCTGCTAACCTCTCTTGCGAGGAGCGCGGGGCTCGTCTTCGGAAAGACCAGGATCGCTCTACTGGCAAACTTCTGGCTGACACGCGCGCCCCGTCGAGCTGACGGCGGGCGCGCTGCGGTCGCACGCCCACCCAAGTCATATGCCATGGCGTGCGATCTAGAATCAGCCCACGCGCCTCTGCTCGCAAACACTCACCCATTGAATTGTCACTGCCCGTGAGTGCGAGATAGGGCTAGCGGCTGGCCGCTAGCCTCTGAGGAGGGCGTCCATAGACACCTCACATGACCCCACACACGGTCTCGTCCGTGCCTTGCGGCTGGCGGCGAGATTGCTAGAGGCGGAGCAAGCCTGCTCTAGTCTCACACGTTCGCCCCTGTCGCCTGTCTGTGTTGTTGTGCTGTTGTTTGTCTCTTGGCACCTTGGAGTGCTGGGGGGGGCGACAGGGGGGACGTGGCCTGAGTGATGTGTACGCCCACTCAGGATGTGTGGCAGCCCGCTGGCTGTGTGTCTTGTGAGCTTGTTTGTGTCTGTGTGTCGCTCGTGCGTGTCGTCATCATCTGTCCAGCGTCCACCCATACCGCGTTGGTGTCCAGTCCGAGCCTGACTGTTCTTCGCCTTCCTACATACATACATACCAAGTGGTACCAGGTGTGTGTGTGTGTGTCCGCCGTTCATGGAGGCAACCGATGCGAGTCGACTGGTGTGTGTCGTCGTGGTTTCGTATCAAGAATACTCACTCACTCACATGGTACCAGGGTAACCGCGGCCGCTGCCTCACGCCGTAACGCACGCGACCTTGAGCACTTGAGCACTGGATAGGGTCGATTCCGCATGTACGGGACCCCTCGATCGTCTCGCCCTCACTGGTGTGTTCATTGCACAATGGGAGGGGTCATCACAAACACGGTACATACAGGATCGAGGTGCACGCCGCTGAGGGGCTGAGGGACCCGCGGACCCCAGAGGGTGTTTCGAGCGGTGTCGTCCCCCCCTCTCCACGCATCTCACTGGGAGACGTCGCGGCGGTGATGGCGGTGTGACCGATCGAGCTGAGCCCTGGCTGTCAGGCTGTCAGGTGCTGTCAGGTGATCGATCTGTCGGGCTGTCGGGCACTGTCAGACACTGTCAGGTGCCTCTGTCAGACCAACTGTCAGGTGCTGTCAGTGCTGTCGGGTCAGTGTCGGGTGCTGTCGGGTGCTTGTCTGACATCAGAGGTGATCTGTAGCTGTCGGGTGCTGTCGGAGCTGTCGGGTGTTGCTGTCAGACGCTGTCGGAGCTGTCAAAGCTGTCAGGCTGCTGCTGCTGTCAGACGTAGGGCCGGTGCTGTCAGGTGCTGTCAGGTGGTGCTGTCCGGGGCGCTGTCAGGCTCTGACACACACCAGCCACACTTATGACACTATCAAGAGGATACCAGCAGGACTCTGCTGCACATACTCTAGTCTCTACTCTGCCTCCGGTCCAGCTCCCACCATCCTTTTTTCATGGTGGACGTCACCATCTTCTTGTCTGCCGCACTGAGAGAATAGCAGAGAGGCAGGGGGGAGTGCTTCTTCAGGTACACCTTGCTGATGATCTGGTAGTTGCTGGTCCAGCGGAAGGCCTCCCCATCGTTGTCGCTCGTCAGCTTGTAGTACTTGCACGCTCTGTTCTGGTAGCGCGGGCCGTCTGGGGGGGTCCCGTCACCCTTTTCACCTCACGGTACAACCGGAGGATAAAGAGGCCCTTGGGGTCGTTGATGAAGACCCCGTTGCTGCGCTGACTCATCGAGAGCTGGCGCAGGTACTCTGCGCTCGAGCTGCCAGTGGCGCGGCGCGCGTCTACCGTGCCGTCGGCCGCGGCGGCCGCCTGGGGGGAGCGCAGATGGCGGCGGCGGCACAGACGGCGGCGGCCACCACCACCCAGACGCCGTAGGCATGTAGGGCCCCAGAAGGCTAGCTGGTAGCTTCATAATTTGTAGTAGCACAGCCGCGGGTCCGCAGAGGTGGGGCGGGAGAGGGTTGAGAGAGAGACCCATGACCATCCCATGACTAGATAGACCACACTCACATGTCTTTGCATGTAATAGTTTTGTTATACCCTCATGGGGCACAAGAAAGAGGCTGCACGGCCTGTGTACGGTCTGTGCTGCTGTCGGGCTGGTCGGGCTGTCGGGCGCTGTCAGCGCTGCTGTCAGGCCACTGTGTGCTGTCGGGCTGTCGGGCAGCTGTCAGGCTGTCACGTTAGGGCCTGACAGCGACGGGTCACCTCTGATGTCAGGCTCTGCTGTCAGGCTGTCAGATACGTGCTGTCAGGCTGTCAGAGAAAGTGCTGTCAACGCTGTCAGGCTGTCGGGCACTGTCAGGCGCTGTCCGGGGTTTGCTGTCGAGTGTCGTGCTGTCAGACCAGGGGCAGGGCTCAGCGATCGAGCTACAAAGAGGAGCTTGTGTGTTCAGCAATCAGCATGTGTGATCAGGGTGAGCCGAGCAGTTCTCACTTCCTCGAGGGGGGGTGGTCTGAGTAGCCGGGTCTAGCCCTCACGATACGTATTGTACAGTGAATTGTTGCATGTTGGGGGAGAGTTCTCTGGCTTTTCAGCATCGTCCCATATTGATATGAGATAACGGAGACCTACAGGAACTAGGTAGAACGGCGGGTAACGCGGGGGCCGGGAGACGGAGCTCCGGCCTCTGCCGTCGACTGAGCTTCTCCTCCACTCAACCTGCGAGCTTGCGGGGGCCGCCCTCTCCCCAAAAACAACCCTCACACTACGGCCGGCCTGAACGCGGCTCTTTACCTCTCACAATCACCTCGAGGACCGCCGCCGCCGGGCAGCCCGCTTGGACGGGCGATCGGACGAGGCTCCGTCTGTGCCGCCGCGCTCGCCTCCTTCGGCCGGCAACCCCGCGGACACGGCGCGGCGGTCGATCCGCGCGCGCAGCTCGTCGCGTCGCTCGATGTACGCGCGGTAGTCGCCCTGCTCGGCGTGAAGCCGCCCGCCGCGCAGCTCGGCCACCTTGCGTTGCGAAGACGCGAAGGTCAGGGTGCGAGTACGGTGCATCATGCCGCGCATGCGGCGCATAGACAGCGATACGAATACAGCCTCGCGCGAGCACACGATGGAACGCAGCCGAGAGGAAGGCAGGGAGGCCGCATCCTTCTAGAGGCTTCGGCCACCCGCGTGGCGACGTGCGCGGCAAAGGCGCGGTCGTGCGAGACGAGGAGCACCGCGCCGTCGAACGACCGGAGCGCGTCGCCCAAGTACTCTCGCGCGCGCAAGTCGAGGTGGTTGGTCGGCTCGTCCTGCACGCAGAGGGAGGTGCAGCGTCATATGCTGGCCTTGCCTGCTTTCGCCTCTCTTGCCCG